>NW_027189194.1:0-300000 GCF_040958095.1 Procambarus clarkii
ATTATCAAACTACATGGAAAACGTGAAAAAAGTCACTATTTTACCATATATGAGGATTTTAACTTCAAATCATAGAGCGAGGTTTCGTATTATTTAGATCCAAGAAAAGACATATGACAATGTTGTTTCCAATACAAATGATAAAAATCAATGTGTTTTCATTAGAATTAACTAAAATGTTCCTGATTTTCCGTTTATATTACCGATGGAAGATGTACACGAAAACCGCTCTATTCCGGCTGAAACGTCGATATATGCAATAAAAACAGAACTTCTCCCCTTTTCAATCTCTTACTCAGTATTTTAACGAGAAACAAATAGTTGATTGAAAATGAAGTTTTTAAGGTTATTATCTAATCAATTATGTGTTTGCATCATTTTTACGTATATATAGTGAATTAATACCCATAAACTGAAAATTCACAAAAACGTGGAAAAACGGCAAAATATTGCCTAATTCGATGATATTTTGTTTAAATCACATAGAGAAAAAGGGGATGATAATCGTCAAAATATTGCTAAATTCGATGATTTTTCGTACGAAACAAAATGCAAGAAAACTTGCTTAAAATGCTATATTATGCGACATTCTGAGATTTGAACGCCAAATCACATATCGTGATACTACATGAAATAGTATCGAAATATTGGTAAAAATGAATATATTTACGTATTATCAAACTACATGGAAAACGTGAAAACGTCACTATTTTACCATATATGAGGATTTTAACTTCAAATCATAGAGCGAGGTTTCGTATTATTTAGATCCAAGAAAAGACATATGACAATGTTGTTTCCAATACAAATGATAAAAATCAATGTGTTTTCATTAGAATTTACTAAAATGTTCCTGATTTTCCGTTTATATTACCGATAGAAGATGTACAGGTAAAACCGCTCTATTCCGGCTGAAACGTCGATATATGCAATAAAAACAGAACTTCTCCCCTTTTCAATCTCTTACTCAGTATTTTAACGAGAAACAAATAGTTGATTGAAAATGAAGTTTTTAAGGTTATTATCTAATCAATTATGTGTTTGCATCATTTTTACGTATATATAGTGAATTAATACCCATAAACTGAAAATTCACAAAAACGTGGAAAACGGCAAAATATTGCCTAATTCAATGATATTTTGTTTAAATCACATAGAGAAAAAGGGGATGATAATCGTCAAAATATTGCTAAATTCGATGATTTTTCGTACGAAACCAAATGCAAGAAAATTTGCTTAAAATGCTATATTCTGCGACATTCTGAGATTTGAAGGCCAAATCACATATCGTGATACTACATGAAATAGTATCGAAATATTGGTAAAAATGAATATATTTACGTATTATCAAACTACATGGAAAACGTGAAAAAAGTCACTATTTTACCATATATGAGGATTTTATGACAATGTTGATTTTAACGTCAAAATATTGCTAAATTCGATGATTTTTCGTACGAAACAAAATTCAAGAAAACTTGCTTAAAATGCTATATTATGCGACATTCTGAGATTTGAAGGCCAAATCACATATCGTGATACTACATGAAATAGTATCGAAATATTGGTAAAAATGAATATATTTACGTATTATCAAACTACATGGAAAACGTGAAAAAAGTCACTATTTTACCATATATGAGGATTTTAACTTCAAATCATAGAGCGAGGTTTCGTATTATTTTGATCCAAGAAAAGACATATGACAATGTTGTTTCCAATACAAATGATAAAAATCAATGTGTTTTCATTAGAATTTACTAAAATGTTCCTGATTTTCCGTTTATATTACCGATGGAAGATGTACAGGTAAAACCGCTCTATTCCGGCTGAAACGTCGATATATGCAATAAAAACAGAACTTCTCCCCTTTTCAATCTCTTACTCAGTATTTTAACGAGAAACAAATAGTTGATTGAAAATGAAGTTTTTAAGGTTATTATCTAATCAATTATGTGTTTGCATCAATTTTACGTATATATAGTGAATTAATACCCATAAACTGAAAATTCACAAAAACGTGGAAAAACGGTTAAATATTGCCTAATACGATATTTTGTTTAAATCACATAGAGGAAAAGGGGATGATAAACGTCAAAATATTGCTAAATTCGATAATTTTTCGTACGAAACAAAATGCAAGAAAACTTGCTTAAAATGCTATATTATTCGACATTCTGAGATTTGAAGGCCAAATCACATATCGTGATACTACATGAAGTAGTATCGAAATATCGGTAAAAACGAATATATTTACGTAAAATCACACTACATGGAAAACGTGAAAAAAGTCACTATTTACCATATATGAGGATTTTAACTTCAAATCATAGAGCGAGGTTACGTATTATTTAGATCCAAGAAAAGACATATGAATATGTTGTTTCCAATACAAATGATAAAAATCAATGTGTTTTCATTAGAATTAACTAAAATGTTTCTGATTTTCTGCTTATATTACTGATGGAAGATGTACACGAAAACCGCTCTATTCCGGCTGAAACGTCGATATATGCAATAAAAACAGAACTTCTCCCCTTTTCAATCTCTTACTCAGTGTTTTAACGAGAAACAAATAGTTGATTGAAAATGAAGTTTTAAGGTTATTATCTAATCAATTATGTGTTTGCATCATTTTTACGTATATATAGTGAATTATCACCCATAAACTGAAAATTCACAAAAACGTGGAAAAACGGAAAAATATTGCCTAATTCGATGATATTTTGTTTAAATCACATAGAGAAAAAGGGGATGATAATCGTCAAAATATTGCTAAATTCGATGATTTTTCGTACGAAACAAAATGCAAGAAAACTTGCTTAAAATGCTATATTATGCGACATTCTGAGATTTGAAGGCCAAATCACATATCGTGATACTACATGAAATAGTATCGAAATATTGGTAAAAATGAATATATTTACGTATTATCAAACTACATGGAAAACGTGAAAAAGTCACTATTTTACCATATATGAGGATTTTAACTTCAAATCATAGAGCGAGGTTTCGTATTATTTAGATCCAAGAAAAGACATATGACAATGTTGTTTCCAATACAAATGATAAAAATCAATGTGTTTTCATTAGAATTTACTAAAATGTTCCTGATTTTCCGTTTATAGTACTAATGGAAGATGTACACGAAAACCGCTCTATTCCGGCTGAAACGTCGATATATGCAATAAAAACAGAACTTCTCCCCTTTTCAATCTCTTACTCAGTATTTTAACGAGAAACAAATAGTTGATTGAAAATGAAGTTTTTAAGGTTATTATCTAATCAATTATGTGTTTGCATCATTTTTACGTATATATAGTTGAATTAATACCCATAAACTGAAAATTCACAAAAACGTGGAAAACGGCAAAATATTGCCTAATTCGATGATATTTTGTTTAAATCACATAGAGAAAAAGGGATGATAATCGTCAAAATATTGCTAAATTCGATGATTTTTCGTACGAAACCAAATGCAAGAAAATTTGCTTAAAATGCTATATTCTGCGACATTCTGAGATTTGAAGGCCAAATCACATATCGTGATACTACATGAAATAGTATCGAAATATTGGTAAAAATGAATATATTTACGTATTATCAAACTACATGGAAAACGTGAAAAAAGTCACTTGAAATCACAAAAGCCAAATCACATATCGTGATACTACATGAAATAGTATCGAAATATTGGTAAAAATGAATATATTTACGTATTATCAAACTACATGGAAAACGTGAAAAAAGTCACTATTTTACCATATATGAGGATTTTAACTTCAAATCATAGAGCGAGGTTTCGTATTATTTTGATCCAAGAAAAGACATATGACAATGTTGTTTCCAATACAAATGATAAAAATCAATGTGTTTTCATTAGAATTTACTAAAATGTTCCTGATTTTCCGTTTATATTACCGATGGAAGATGTACAGGTAAAACCGCTCTATTCCGGCTGAAACGTCGATATATGCAATAAAAACAGAACTTCTCCCCTTTTCAATCTCTTACTCAGTATTTTAACGAGAAACAAATAGTTGATTGAAAATGAAGTTTTTAAGGTTATTATCTAATCAATTATGTGTTTGCATCAATTTTACGTATATATAGTGAATTAATACCCATAAACTGAAAATTCACAAAAACGTGGAAAAACGGTTAAATATTGCCTAATACGATATTTTGTTTAAATCACATAGAGGAAAAGGGGATGATAAACGTCAAAATATTGCTAAATTCGATAATTTTTCGTACGAAACAAAATGCAAGAAAACTTGCTTAAAATGCTATATTATTCGACATTCTGAGATTTGAAGGCCAAATCACATATCGTGATACTACATGAAGTAGTATCGAAATATTGGTAAAAACGAATATATTTACGTAAAATCACACTACATGGAAAACGTGAAAAAAGTCACTATTTTACCATATATGAGGATTTTAACTTCAAATCATAGAGCGAGGTTTCGTATTATTTAGATCCAAGAAAAGACATATGAATATGTTGTTTCCAATACAAATGATAAAGATCAATGTGTTTTCATTAGAATTAACTAAAATGTTTCTGATTTTCTGCTTATATTACTGATGGAAGATGTACACGAAAACCGCTCTATTCCGGCTGAAACGTCGATATATGCAATAAAAACAGAACTTCTCCCCTTTTCAATCTCTTACTCAGTGTTTTAACGAGAAACAAATAGTTGATTGAAAATGAAGTTTTAAGGTTATTATCTAATCAATTATGTGTTTGCATCATTTTTACGTATATATAGTGAATTATCACCCATAAACTGAAAATTCACAAAAACGTGGAAAAACGGCAAAATATTGCCTAATTCGATGATATTTTGTTTAAATCACATAGAGAAAAAGGGGATGATAATCGTCAAAATATTGCTAAATTCGATGATTTTTCGTACGAAACAAAATGCAAGAAAACTTGCTTAAAATGCTATATTATGCGACATTCTGAGATTTGAAGGCCAAATCACATATCGTGATACTACATGAAATAGTATCGAAATATTGGTAAAAATGAATATATTTACGTATTATCAAACTACATGGAAAACGTGAAAAAGTCACTATTTTACCATATATGAGGATTTTAACTTCAAATCATAGAGCGAGGTTTCGTATTATTTAGATCCAAGAAAAGACATATGACAATGTTGTTTCCAATACAAATGATAAAAATCAATGTGTTTTCATTAGAATTTACTAAAATGTTCCTGATTTTCCGTTTATAGTACTAATGGAAGATGTACACGAAAACCGCTCTATTCCGGCTGAAACGTCGATATATGCAATAAAAACAGAACTTCTCCCCTTTTCAATCTCTTACTCAGTATTTTAACGAGAAACAAATAGTTGATTGAAAATGAAGTTTTTAAGGTTATTATCTAATCAATTATGTGTTTGCATCATTTTTACGTATATATAGTGAATTAATACCCATAAACTGAAAATTCACAAAAACGTGGAAAACGGCGAAATATTGCCTAATTCGATGATATTTTGTTTAAATCACATAGAGAAAAAGGGGATGATAATCGTCAAAATATTGCTAAATTCGATGATTTTTCGTACGAAACCAAATGCAAGAAAATTTGCTTAAAATGCTATATTCTGCGACATTCTGAGATTTGAAGGCCAAATCACATATCGTGATACTACATGAAATAGTATCGAAATATTGGTAAAAGTGAATATATTTACGTATTATCAAACTACATGGAAAACGTGAAAAAGTCACTATTTTACCATATATGAGGATTTTATGACAATGTTGATTTTAACGTCAAAATATTGCTAAATTCGATGATTTTTCGTACGAAACAAAATGCAAGAAAACTTGCTTAAAATGCTATATTATGCGACATTCTGAGATTTGAAGGCCAAATCACATATCGTGATACTAAATGAAATAGTATCGAAATATTGGTAAAAATGAATATATTTACGTATTATCAAACTACATGGAAAACGTGAAAAAGTCACTATTTTACCATATATGAGGATTTTAACTTCAAATCATAGAGCGAGGTTTCGAATTATTTAGATCCAAGAAAAGACATATGACAATGTTGTTTCCAATACAAATGATAAAAATCAATGTGTTTTCATTAGAATTTACTAAAATGTTCCTGATTTTCCGTTTATAGTACTAATGGAAGATGTACACGAAAACCGCTCTATTCCGGCTGAAACGTCGATATATGCAATAAAAACAGAACTTCTCCCCTTTTCAATCTCTTACTCAGTATTTTAACGAGAAACAAATAGTTGATTGAAAATGAAGTTTTTAAGGTTATTATCTAATCAATTATGTGTTTGCATCATTTTTACGTATATATAGTGAATTAATACCCATAAACTGAAAATTCACAAAAACGTGGAAAACGGCAAAATATTGCCTAATTCGATGATATTTTGTTTAAATCACATAGAGAAAAAGGGGATGATAATCGTCAAAATATTGCTAAATTCGATGATTTTTCGTACGAAACCAAATGCAAGAAAATTTGCTTAAAATGCTATATTCTGCGACATTCTGAGATTTGAAGGCCAAATCACATATCGTGATACTACATGAAATAGTATCGAAATATTGGTAAAAATGAATATATTTACGTATTATCAAACTACATGGAAAACGTGAAAAAAGTCACTATTTTACCATATATGAGGATTTTATGACAATGTTGATTTTAACGTCAAAATATTGCTAAATTCGATGATTTTTCGTACGAAACAAAATTCAAGAAAACTTGCTTAAAATGCTATATTATGCAACATTCTGAGATTTGAAGGCCAAATCACATATCGTGATACTACATGAAATAGTATCGAAAAATTGGTAAAAATAAATATATTTACGTATTATCAAACTACATGGAAAACGTGAAAAAAGTCACTATTTTACCATATATGAGGATTTTAACTTCAAATCATAGAGCGAGGTTTCGTATTATTTAGATCCAAGAAAAGACATATGACAATGTTGTTTCCAATACAAATGATAAAAATCAATGTGTTTTCATTAGAATTTACTAAAATGTTCCTGATTTTCTGTTTATATTACCGATGGAAGATGTAAAACCGCTCTATTCCGGCTGAAACGTCGATATATGCAATAAAAACAGAACTTCTCCCCTTTTCAATCTCTTACTCAGTATTTTAACGAGAAACAAATAGTTGATTGAAAATGAAGTTTTTAAGGTTATTATCTAATCAATTATGTGTTTGCATCATTTTTACGTATATATAGTGAATTAATACCCATAAACTGAAAATTCACAAAAACGTGGAAAAACGGTTAAATATTGCCTAATACGATGATATTTTGTTTAAATCACATAGAGGAAAAGGGGATGATGAACGTTAAAATATTGCTAAATTCGATGATTTTTCGTACGAAACAAAATGCAAGAAAACTTGCTTAAAATGCTATATTATTCGACATTCTGAGATTTGAAGGCCAAATCACATATCGTGATACTACATGAAGTAGTATCGAAATATTGGTAAAAACGAATATATTTACGTAAAATCACACTACATGGAAAACGTGAAAAAAGTCACTATTTTACCATATATGAGGATTTTAACTTCAAATCATAGAGCGAGGTTTCGTATTATTTAGATCCAAGAAAAGACATATGACAATGTTGTTTCCAATACAAATGATAAAAATCAATGTGTTTTCATTAGAATTAACTAAAATGTTTCTGATATTCCGCTTATATTACTGATGGAAGATGTACACGAAAACCGCTCTCTTCTGGCTGAAACGTCGATATATGCAATAAAAACAGAACTTCTCCCCTTTTCAATCTCTTACTCAGTATTTTAACGAGAAACAAATAGTTGATTGAAAATGAAGTTTTTAAGGTTATTATCTAATCAATTATGTATTTGCATCATTTTTACGTATATATAGTGAATTAATACCCATAAACTGAAAATTCACAAAAACGTGGAAAACGGCAAAATATTGCCTAATTCGATGATATTTTGTTTAAATCACATAGAGAAAAAGGGGATGATAATCGTCAAAATATTGCTAAATTCGATGATTTTTCGTACGAAACCAAATGCAAGAAAATTTGCTTAAAATGCTATATTCTGCGACATTCTGAGATTTGAAGGCCAAATCACATATCGTGATACTACATGAAATAGTATCGAAATATTGGTAAAAGTGAATATATTTACGTATTATCAAACTACATGCAAAACGTGAAAAAAATCACTATTTTACCATATATGAGGATTTTATGACAATGTTGATTTTAACGTCAAAATATTGCTAAATTCGATGATTTTTCGTACGAAACAAAATGCAAGAAAACTTGCTTAAAATGCTATATTATGCGACATTCTGAGATTTGAAGGCCAAATCACATATCGTGATACTACATGAAATAGTATCGAAATATTGGTAAAAATGAATATATTTACGTATTATCAAACTACATGGAAAACGTGAAAAAGTCACTATTTTACCATATATGAGGATTTTAACTTCAAATCATAGAGCGAGGTTTCGTATTATTTAGATCCAAGAAAAGACATATGACAATGTTGTTTCCAATACAAATGATAAAAATCAATGTGTTTTCATTAGAATTTACTAAAATGTTCCTGATTTTCCGTTTATAGTACTAATGGAAGATGTACACGAAAACCGCTCTATTCCGGCTGAAACGTCGATATATGCAATAAAAACAGAACTTCTCCCCTTTTCAATCTCTTACTCAGTATTTTAACGAGAAACAAATAGTTGATTGAAAATGAAGTTTTTAAGGTTATTATCTAATCAATTATGTGTTTGCATCATTTTTACGTATATATAGTTGAATTAATACCCATAAACTGAAAATTCACAAAAACGTGGAAAACGGCAAAATATTGCCTAATTCGATGATATTTTGTTTAAATCACATAGAGAAAAAGGGGATGATAATCGTCAAAATATTGCTAAATTCGATGATTTTTCGTACGAAACCAAATGCAAGAAAATTTGCTTAAAATGCTATATTCTGCGACATTCTGAGATTTGAAGGCCAAATCACATATCGTGATACTACATGAAATAGTATCGAAATATTGGTAAAAATGAATATATTTACGTATTATCAAACTACATGGAAAACGTGAAAAAAGTCACTTGAAATCACAAAAGCCAAATCACATATCGTGATACTACATGAAATAGTATCGAAATATTGGTAAAAATGAATATATTTACGTATTATCAAACTACATGGAAAACGTGAAAAAAGTCACTATTTTACCATATATGAGGATTTTAACTTGAAATCATAGAGCGAGGTTTCGTATTATTTTGATCCAAGAAAAGACATATGACAATGTTGTTTCCAATACAAATGATAAAAATCAATGTGTTTTCATTAGAATTTACTAAAATGTTCCTGATTTTCCGTTTATATTACCGATGGAAGATGTACAGGTAAAACCGCTCTATTCCGGCTGAAACGTCGATATATGCAATAAAAACAGAACTTCTCCCCTTTTCAATCTCTTACTCAGTATTTTAACGAGAAACAAATAGTTGATTGAAAATGAAGTTTTTAAGGTTATTATCTAATCAATTATGTGTTTGCATCAATTTTACGTATATATAGTGAATTAATACCCATAAACTGAAAATTCACAAAAACGTGGAAAAACGGTTAAATATTGCCTAATACGATATTTTGTTTAAATCACATAGAGGAAAAGGGGATGATAAACGTCAAAATATTGCTAAATTCGAAAATTTTTCGTACGAAACAAAATGCAAGAAAACTTGCTTAAAATGCTATATTATTCGACATTCTGAGATTTGAAGGCCAAATCACATATCGTGATACTACATGAAGTAGTATCGAAATATTGGTAAAAACGAATATATTTACGTAAAATCACACTACATGGAAAACGTGAAAAAAGTCACTATTTTACCATATATGAGGATTTTAACTTCAAATCATAGAGCGAGGTTTCGTATTATTTAGATCCAAGAAAAGACATATGAATATGTTGTTTCCAATACAAATGATAAAAATCAATGTGTTTTCATTAGAATTAACTAAAATGTTTCTGATTTTCTGCTTATATTACTGATGGAAGATGTACACGAAAACCGCTCTATTCCGGCTGAAACGTCGATATATGCAATAAAAACAGAACTTCTCCCCTTTTCAATCTCTTACTCAGTGTTTTAACGAGAAACAAATAGTTGATTGAAAATGAAGTTTTTAAGGTTATTATCTAATCAATTACGTGTTTGCATCATTTTTACGTATATATAGTGAATTATCACCCATAAACTGAAAATTCACAAAAACGTGGAAAAACGGCAAAATATTGCCTAATTCGATGATATTTTGTTTAAATCACATAGAGAAAAAGGGGATGATAATCGTCAAAATATTGCTAAATTCGATGATTTTTCGTACGAAACAAAATGCAAGAAAACTTGCTTAAAATGCTATATTATGCGACATTCTGAGATTTGAAGGCCAAATCACATATCGTGATACTACATGAAATAGTATCGAAATATTGGTAAAAATGAATATATTTACGTATTATCAAACTACATGGAAAACGTGAAAAAGTCACTATTTTACCATATATGAGGATTTTAACTTCAAATCATAGAGCGAGGTTTCGTATTATTTAGATCCAAGAAAAGACATATGACAATGTTGTTTCCAATACAAATGATAAAAATCAATGTGTTTTCATTAGAATTTACTAAAATGTTCCTGATTTTCCGTTTATAGTACTAATGGAAGATGTACACGAAAACCGCTCTATTCCGGCTGAAACGTCGATATATGCAATAAAAACAGAACTTCTCCCCTTTTCAATCTCTTACTCAGTATTTTAACGAGAAACAAATAGTTGATTGAAAATGAAGTTTTTAAGGTTATTATCTAATCAATTATGTGTTTGCATCATTTTTACGTATATATAGTGAATTAATACCCATAAACTGAAAATTCACAAAAACGTGGAAAACGGCAAAATATTGCCTAATTCGATGATATTTTGTTTAAATCACATAGATAAAAAGGGTATGATAATCGTCAAAATATTGCTAAATTCGATGATTTTTCGTACGAAAACAAATGCAAGAAAATTTGCTTAAAATGCTATATTCTGCGACATTCTGAGATTTGAAGGCCAAATCACATATCGTGATACTACATGAAATAGTATCGAAATATTGGTAAAAATGAATATATTTACGTATTATCAAACTACATGGAAAACGTGAAAAAAGTCACTATTTTACCATATATGAGGATTTTATGACAATGTTGATTTTAACGTCAAAATATTGCTAAATTCGATGATTTTTCGTACGAAACAAAATTCAAGAAAACTTGCTTAAAATGCTATATTATGCGACATTCTGAGATTTGAAGGCCAAATCACATATCGTGATACTACATGAAATAGTATCGAAATATTGGTAAAAATAAATATATTTACGTATTATCAAACTACATGGAAAACGTGAAAAAAGTCACTATTTTACCATATATGAGGATTTTAACTTCAAATCATAGAGCGAGGTTTCGTATTATTTAGATCCAAGAAAAGACATATGACAATGTTGTTTCCAATACAAATGATAAAAATCAATGTGTTTTCATTAGAATTTACTAAAATGTTCCTGATTTTCTGTTTATATTACCGATGGAAGATGTAAAACCGCTCTATTCCGGCTGAAACGTCGATATATGCAATAAAAACAGAACTTCTCCCCTTTTCAATCTCTTACTCAGTATTTTAACGAGAAACAAATAGTTGATTGAAAATGAAGTTTTTAAGGTTATTATCTAATCAATTATGTGTTTGCATCATTTTTACGTATATATAGTGAATTAATACCCATAAACTGAAAATTCACAAAAACGTGGAAAAACGGTTAAATATTGCCTAATACGATGATATTTTGTTTAAATCACATAGAGGAAAAGGGGATGATGAACGTTAAAATATTGCTAAATTCGATGATTTTTCGTACGAAACAAAATGCAAGAAAACTTGCTTAAAATGCTATATTATTCGACATTCTGAGATTTGAAGGCCAAATCACATATCGTGATACTACATGAAGTAGTATCGAAATATTGGTAAAAACGAATATATTTACGTAAAATCACACTACATGGAAAACGTGAAAAAAGTCACTATTTTACCATATATGAGGATTTTAACTTCAAATCATAGAGCGAGGTTTCGTATTATTTAGATCCAAGAAAAGACATATGACAATGTTGTTTCCAATACAAATGATAAAAATCAATGTGTTTTCATTAGAATTAACTAAAATGTTTCTGATATTCCGCTTATATTACTGATGGAAGATGTACACGAAAACCGCTCTCTTCTGGCTGAAACGTCGATATATGCAATAAAAACAGAACTTCTCCCCTTTTCAATCTCTTACTCAGTATTTTAACGAGAAACAAATAGTTGATTGAAAATGAAGTTTTTAAGGTTATTATCTAATCAATTATGTATTTGCATCATTTTTACGTATATATAGTGAATTAATACCCATAAACTGAAAATTCACAAAAACGTGGAAAACGGCAAAATATTGCCTAATTCGATGATATTTTGTTTAAATCACATAGAGAAAAAGGGGATGATAATCGTCAAAATATTGCTAAATTCGATGATTTTTCGTACGAAACCAAATGCAAGAAAATTTGCTTAAAATGCTATATTCTGCGACATTCTGAGATTTGAAGGCCAAATCACATATCGTGATACTACATGAAATAGTATCGAAATATTGGTAAAAGTGAATATATTTACGTATTATCAAACTACATGGAAAACGTGAAAAAAATCACTATTTTACCATATATGAGGATTTTATGACAATGTTGATTTTAACGTCAAAATATTGCTAAATTCGATGATTTTTCGTACGAAACAAAATGCAAGAAAACTTGCTTAAAATGCTATATTATGCGACATTCTGAGATTTGAAGGCCAAATCACATATCGTGATACTACATGAAATAGTATCGAAATATTGGTAAAAATGAATATATTTACGTATTATCAAACTACATGGAAAACGTGAAAAAGTCACTATTTTACCATATATGAGGATTTTAACTTCAAATCATAGAGCGAGGTTTCGTATTATTTAGATCCAAGAAAAGACATATGACAATGTTGTTTCCAATACAAATGATAAAAATCAATGTGTTTTCATTAGAATTTACTAAAATGTTCCTGATTTTCCGTTTATAGTACTAATGGAAGATGTACACGAAAACCGCTCTATTCCGGCTGAAACGTCGATATATGCAATAAAAACAGAACTTCTCCCCTTTTCAATCTCTTACTCAGTATTTTAACGAGAAACAAATAGTTGATTGAAAATGAAGTTTTTAAGGTTATTATCTAATCAATTATGTGTTTGCATCATTTTTACGTATATATAGTTGAATTAATACCCATAAACTGAAAATTCACAAAAACGTGGAAAACGGCAAAATATTGCCTAATTCGATGATATTTTGTTTAAATCACATAGAGAAAAAGGGGATGATAATCGTCAAAATATTGCTAAATTCGATGATTTTTCGTACGAAACCAAATGCAAGAAAATTTGCTTAAAATGCTATATTCTGCGACATTCTGAGATTTGAAGGCCAAATCACATATCGTGATACTACATGAAATAGTATCGAAATATTGGTAAAAATGAATATATTTACGTATTATCAAACTACATGGAAAACGTGAAAAAAGTCACTTGAAATCACAAAAGCCAAATCACATATCGTGATACTACATGAAATAGTATCGAAATATTGGTAAAAATGAATATATTTACGTATTATCAAACTACATGGAAAACGTGAAAAAAGTCACTATTTTACCATATATGAGGATTTTAACTTCAAATCATAGAGCGAGGTTTCGTATTATTTTGATCCAAGAAAAGACATATGACAATGTTGTTTCCAATACAAATGATAAAAATCAATGTGTTTTCATTAGAATTTACTAAAATGTTCCTGATTTTCCGTTTATATTACCGATGGAAGATGTACAGGTAAAACCGCTCTATTCCGGCTGAAACGTCGATATATGCAATAAAAACAGAACTTCTCCCCTTTTCAATCTCTTACTCAGTATTTTAACGAGAAACAAATAGTTGATTGAAAATGAAGTTTTTAAGGTTATTATCTAATCAATTATGTGTTTGCATCAATTTTACGTATATATAGTGAATTAATACCCATAAACTGAAAATTCACAAAAACGTGGAAAAACGGTTAAATATTGCCTAATACGATATTTTGTTTAAATCACATAGAGGAAAAGGGGATGATAAACGTCAAAATATTGCTAAATTCGAAAATTTTTCGTACGAAACAAAATGCAAGAAAACTTGCTTAAAATGCTATATTATTCGACATTCTGAGATTTGAAGGCCAAATCACATATCGTGATACTACATGAAGTAGTATCGAAATATTGGTAAAAACGAATATATTTACGTAAAATCACACTACATGGAAAACGTGAAAAAAGTCACTATTTTACCATATATGAGGATTTTAACTTCAAATCATAGAGCGAGGTTTCGTATTATTTAGATCCAAGAAAAGACATATGAATATGTTGTTTCCAATACAAATGATAAAAATCAATGTGTTTTCATTAGAATTAACTAAAATGTTTCTGATTTTCTGCTTATATTACTGATGGAAGATGTACACGAAAACCGCTTTATTCCGGCTGAAACGTCGATATATGCAATAAAAACAGAACTTCTCCCCTTTTCAATCTCTTACTCAGTGTTTTAACGAGAAACAAATAGTTGATTGAAAATGAAGTTTTTAAGGTTATTATCTAATCAATTATGTGTTTGCATCATTTTTACGTATATATAGTGAATTATCACCCATAAACTGAAAATTCACAAAAACGTGGAAAAACGGCAAAATATTGCCTAATTCGATGATATTTTGTTTAAATCACATAGAGAAAAAGGGGATGATAATCGTCAAAATATTGCTAAATTCGATGATTTTTCGTACGAAACAAAATGCAAGAAAACTTGCTTAAAATGCTATATTATGCGACATTCTGAGATTTGAAGGCCAAATCACATATCGTGATACTACATGAAATAGTATCGAAATATTGGTAAAAATGAATATATTTACGTATTATCAAACTACATGGAAAACGTGAAAAAGTCACTATTTTACCATATATGAGGATTTTAACTTCAAATCATAGAGCGAGGTTTCGTATTATTTAGATCCAAGAAAAGACATATGACAATGTTGTTTCCAATACAAATGATAAAAATCAATGTGTTTTCATTAGAATTTACTAAAATGTTCCTGATTTTCCGTTTATAGTACTAATGGAAGATGTACACGAAAACCGCTCTATTCCGGCTGAAACGTCGATATATGCAATAAAAACAGAACTTCTCCCCTTTTCAATCTCTTACTCAGTATTTTAACGAGAAACAAATAGTTGATTGAAAATGAAGTTTTTAAGGTTATTATCTAATCAATTATGTGTTTGCATCATTTTTACGTATATATAGTGAATTAATACCCATAAACTGAAAATTCACAAAAACGTGGAAAACGGCAAAATATTGCCTAATTCGATGATATTTTGTTTAAATCACATAGAGAAAAAGGGGATGATAATCGTCAAAATATTGCTAAATTCGATGATTTTTCGTACGAAACCAAATGCAAGAAAATTTGCTTAAAATGCTATATTCTGCGACATTCTGAGATTTGAAGGCCAAATCACATATCGTGATACTACATGAAATAGTATCGAAATATTGGTAAAAATGAATATATTTACGTATTATCAAACTACATGGAAAACGTGAAAAAAGTCACTATTTTACCATATATGAGGATTTTATGACAATGTTGATTTTAACGTCAAAATATTGCTAAATTCGATGATTTTTCGTACGAAACAAAATTCAAGAAAACTTGCTTAAAATGCTATATTATGCGACATTCTGAGATTTGAAGGCCAAATCACATATCGTGATACTACATGAAATAGTATCGAAATATTGGTAAAAATAAATATATTTACGTATTATCAAACTACATGGAAAACGTGAAAAAAGTCACTATTTTACCATATATGAGGATTTTAACTTCAAATCATAGAGCGAGGTTTCGTATTATTTAGATCCAAGAAAAGACATATGACAATGTTGTTTCCAATACAAATGATAAAAATCAATGTGTTTTCATTAGAATTTACTAAAATGTTCCTGATTTTCTGTTTATATTACCGATGGAAGATGTAAAACCGCTCTATTCCGGCTGAAACGTCGATATATGCAATAAAAACAGAACTTCTCCCCTTTTCAATCTCTTACTCAGTATTTTAACGAGAAACAAATAGTTGATTGAAAATGAAGTTTTTAAGGTTATTATCTAATCAATTATGTGTTTGCATCATTTTTACGTATATATAGTGAATTAATACCCATAAACTGAAAATTCACAAAAACGTGGAAAAACGGTTAAATATTGCCTAATACGATGATATTTTGTTTAAATCACATAGAGGAAAAGGGGATGATGAACGTTAAAATATTGCTAAATTCGATGATTTTTCGTACGAAACAAAATGCAAGAAAACTTGCTTAAAATGCTATATTATTCGACATTCTGAGATTTGAAGGCCAAATCACATATCGTGATACTACATGAAGTAGTATCGAAATATTGGTAAAAACGAATATATTTACGTAAAATCACACTACATGGAAAACGTGAAAAAAGTCACTATTTTACCATATATGAGGATTTTAACTTCAAATCATAGAGCGAGGTTTCGTATTATTTAGATCCAAGAAAAGACATATGACAATGTTGTTTCCAATACAAATGATAAAAATCAATGTGTTTTCATTAGAATTAACTAAAATGTTTCTGATATTCCGCTTATATTACTGATGGAAGATGTACACGAAAACCGCTCTCTTCTGGCTGAAACGTCGATATATGCAATAAAAACAGAACTTCTCCCCTTTTCAATCTCTTACTCAGTATTTTAACGAGAAACAAATAGTTGATTGAAAATGAAGTTTTTAAGGTTATTATCTAATCAATTATGTATTTGCATCATTTTTACGTATATATAGTGAATTAATACCCATAAACTGAAAATTCACAAAAACGTGGAAAACGGCAAAATATTGCCTAATTCGATGATATTTTGTTTAAATCACATAGAGAAAAAGGGGATGATAATCGTCAAAATATTGCTAAATTCGATGATTTTTCGTACGAAACCAAATGCAAGAAAATTTGCTTAAAATGCTATATTCTGCGACATTCTGAGATTTGAAGGCCAAATCACATATCGTGATACTACATGAAATAGTATCGAAATATTGGTAAAAGTGAATATATTTACGTATTATCAAACTACATGGAAAACGTAAAAAAAATCACTATTTTACCATATATGAGGATTTTATGACAATGTTGATTTTAACGTCAAAATATTGCTAAATTCGATGATTTTTCGTACGAAACAAAATGCAAGAAAACTTGCTTAAAATGCTATATTATGCGACATTCTGAGATTTGAAGGCCAAATCACATATCGTGATACTACATGAAATAGTATCGAAATATTGGTAAAAATGAATATATTTACGTATTATCAAACTACATGGAAAACGTGAAAAAGTCACTATTTTACCATATATGAGGATTTTAACTTCAAATCATAGAGCGAGGTTTCGTATTATTTAGATCCAAGAAAAGACATATGACAATGTTGTTTCCAATACAAATGATAAAAATCAATGTGTTTTCATTAGAATTTACTAAAATGTTCCTGATTTTCCGTTTATAGTACTAATGGAAGATGTACACGAAAACCGCTCTATTCCGGCTGAAACGTCGATATATGCAATAAAAACAGAACTTCTCCCCTTTTCAATCTCTTACTCAGTATTTTAACGAGAAACAAATAGTTGATTGAAAATGAAGTTTTTAAGGTTATTATCTAATCAATTATGTGTTTGCATCATTTTTACGTATATATAGTGAATTAATACCCATAAACTGAAAATTCACAAAAACGTGGAAAACGGCAAAATATTGCCTAATTCGATGATATTTTGTTTAAATCACATAGAGAAAAAGGGGATGATAATCGTCAAAATATTGCTAAATTCGATGATTTTTCGTACGAAACCAAATGCAAGAAAATTTGCTTAAAATGCTATATTCTGCGACATTCTGAGATTTGAAGGCCAAATCACATATCGTGATACTACATGAAATAGTATCGAAATATTGGTAAAAATGAATATATTTACGTATTATCAAACTACATGGAAAACGTGAAAAAAGTCACTATTTTACCATATATGAGGATTTTATGACAATGTTGATTTTAACGTCAAAATATTGCTAAATTCGATGATTTTTCGTACGAAACAAAATTCAAGAAAACTTGCTTAAAATGCTATATTATGCGACGTTCTGAGATTTGAAGGCCAAATCACATATCGTGATACTACATGAAATAGTATCGAAATATTGGTAAAAATGAATATATTTACGTATTATCAAACTACATGGAAAACGTGAAAAAAGTCACTATTTTACCATATATGAGGATTTTAACTTCAAATCATAGAGCGAGGTTTCGTATTATTTTGATCCAAGAAAAGACATATGACAATGTTGTTTCCAATACAAATGATAAAAATCAATGTGTTTTCATTAGAATTTACTAAAATGTTCCTGATTTTCCGTTTATATTACCGATGGAAGATGTACAGGTAAAACCGCTCTATTCCGGCTGAAACGTCGATATATGCAATAAAAACAGAACTTCTCCCCTTTTCAATCTCTTACTCAGTATTTTAACGAGAAACAAATAGTTGATTGAAAATGAAGTTTTTAAGGTTATTATCTAATCAATTATGTGTTTGCATCAATTTTACGTATATATAGTGAATTAATACCCATAAACTGAAAATTCACAAAAACGTGGAAAAACGGTTAAATATTGCCTAATACGATATTTTGTTTAAATCACATAGAGGAAAAGGGGATGATAAACGTCAAAATATTGCTAAATTCGATAATTTTTCGTACGAAACAAAATGCAAGAAAACTTGCTTAAAATGCTATATTATTCGACATTCTGAGATTTGAAGGCCAAATCACATATCGTGATACTACATGAAGTAGTATCGAAATATTGGTAAAAACGAATATATTTACGTAAAATCACACTACATGGAAAACGTGAAAAAAGTCACTATTTTACCATATATGAGGATTTTAACTTCAAATCATAGAGCGAGGTTTCGTATTATTTAGATCCAAGAAAAGACATATGAATATGTTGTTTCCAATACAAATGATAAAGATCAATGTGTTTTCATTAGAATTAACTAAAATGTTTCTGATTTTCTGCTTATATTACTGATGGAAGATGTACACGAAACCCGCTCTATTCCGGCTGAAACGTCGATATATGCAATAAAAACAGAACTTCTCCCCTTTTCAATCTCTTACTCAGTGTTTTAACGAGAAACAAATAGTTGATTGAAAATGAAGTTTTTAAGGTTATTATCTAATCAATTATGTGTTTGCATCATTTTTACGTATATATAGTGAATTATCACCCATAAACTGAAAATTCACAAAAACGTGGAAAAACGGCAAAATATTGTCTAATTCGATGATATTTTGTTTAAATCACATAGAGAAAAAGGGGATGATAATCGTCAAAATATTGCTAAATTCGATGATTTTTCGTACGAAACAAAATGCAAGAAAACTTGCTTAAAATGCTATATTATGCGACATTCTGAGATTTGAAGGCCAAATCACATATCGTGATACTACATAAAATAGTATCGAAATATTGGTAAAAATGAATATATTTACGTATTATCAAACTACATGGAAAACGTGAAAAAGTCACTATTTTACCATATATGAGGATTTTAACTTCAAATCATAGAGCGAGGTTTCGTATTATTTAGATCCAAGAAAAGACATATGACAATGTTGTTTCCAATACAAATGATAAAAATCAATGTGTTTTCATTAGAATTTACTAAAATGTTCCTGATTTTCCGTTTATAGTACTAATGGAAGATGTACACGAAAACCGCTCTATTCCGGCTGAAACGTCGATATATGCAATAAAAACAGAACTTCTCCCCTTTTCAATCTCTTACTCAGTATTTTAACGAGAAACAAATAGTTGATTGAAAATGAAGTTTTTAAGGTTATTATCTAATCAATTATGTGTTTGCATCATTTTTACGTATATATAGTGAATTAATACCCATAAACTGAAAATTCACAAAAACGTGGAAAACGGCAAAATATTGCCTAATTCGATGATATTTTGTTTAAATCACATAGAGAAAAAGGGGATGATAATCGTCAAAATATTGCTAAATTCGATGATTTTTCGTACGAAACCAAATGCAAGAAAATTTGCTTAAAATGCTATATTCTGCGACATTCTGAGATTTGAAGGCCAAATCACATATCGTGATACTACATGAAATAGTATCGAAATATTAGTAAAAATGAATATATTTACGTATTATCAAACTACATGGAAAACGTGAAAAAAGTCACTATTTTACCATATATGAGGATTTTATGACAATGTTGATTTTAACGTCAAAATATTGCTAAATTCGATGATTTTTCGTACGAAACAAAATTCAAGAAAACTTGCTTAAAATGCTATATTATGCGACATTCTGAGATTTGAAGGCCAAATCACATATCGTGATACTACATGAAATAGTATCGAAATATTGGTAAAAATAAATATATTTACGTATTATCAAACTACATGGAAAACGTGAAAAAAGTCACTATTTTACCATATATGAGGATTTTAACTTCAAATCATAGAGCGAGGTTTCGTATTATTTAGATCCAAGAAAAGACATATGACAATGTTGTTTCCAATACAAATGATAAAAATCAATGTGTTTTCATTAGAATTTACTAAAATGTTCCTGATTTTCTGTTTATATTACCGATGGAAGATGTACAGGTAAAACCGCTCTATTCCGGCTGAAACGTCGATATATGCAATAAAAACAGAACTTCTCCCCTTTTCAATCTCTTACTCAGTATTTTAACGAGAAACAAATAGTTGATTGAAAATGAAGTTTTTAAGGTTATTATCTAATCAATTATGTGTTTGCATCATTTTTACGTATATATAGTGAATTAATACCCATAAACTGAAAATTCACAAAAACGTGGAAAAACGGTTAAATATTGCCTAATACGATGATATTTTGTTTAAATCACATAGAGGAAAAGGGGATGATGAACGTTAAAATATTGCTAAATTCGATGATTTTTCGTACGAAACAAAATGCAAGAAAACTTGCTTAAAATGCTATATTATTCGACATTCTGAGATTTGAAGGCCAAATCACATATCGTGATACTACATGAAGTAGTATCGAAATATTGGTAAAAACGAATATATTTACGTAAAATCACACTACATGGAAAACGTGAAAAAAGTCACTATTTTACCATATATGAGGATTTTAACTTCAAATCATAGAGCGAGGTTTCGTATTATTTAGATCCAAGAAAAGACATATGACAATGTTGTTTCCAATACAAATGATAAAAATCAATGTGTTTTCATTAGAATTAACTAAAATGTTTCTGATATTCCGCTTATATTACTGATGGAAGATGTACACGAAAACCGCTCTCTTCTGGCTGAAACGTCGATATATGCAATAAAAACAGAACTTCTCCCCTTTTCAATCTCTTACTCAGTATTTTAACGAGAAACAAATAGTTGATTGAAAATGAAGTTTTTAAGGTTATTATCTAATCAATTATGTATTTGCATCATTTTTACGTATATATAGTGAATTAATACCCATAAACTGAAAATTCACAAAAACGTGGAAAACGGCAAAATATTGCCTAATTCGATGATATTTTGTTTAAATCACATAGAGAAAAAGGGGATGATAATCGTCAAAATATTGCTAAATTCGATGATTTTTCGTACGAAACCAAATGCAAGAAAATTTGCTTAAAATGCTATATTCTGCGACATTCTGAGATTTGAAGGCCAAATCACATATCGTGATACTACATGAAATAGTATCGAAATATTGGTAAAAGTGAATATATTTACGTATTATCAAACTACATGGAAAACGTGAAAAAAATCACTATTTTACCATATATGAGGATTTTATGACAATGTTGATTTTAACGTCAAAATATTGCTAAATTCGATGATTTTTCGTACGAAACAAAATGCAAGAAAACTTGCTTAAAATGCTATATTATGCGACATTCTGAGATTTGAAGGCCAAATCACATATCGTGATACTACATGAAATAGTATCGAAATATTGGTAAAAATGAATATATTTACGTATTATCAAACTACATGGAAAACGTGAAAAAAGTCACTATTTTACCATATATGAGGATTTTAACTTCAAATCATAGAGCGAGGTTTCGTATTATTTAGATCCAAGAAAAGACATATGACAATGTTGTTTCCAATACAAATGATAAAGATCAATGTGTTTTCATTAGAATTAACTAAAATGTTTCTGATTTTCCGTTTATAGTACTAATGGAAGATGTACACGAAAACCGCTCTATTCCGGCTGAAACGTCGATATATGCAATAAAAACAGAACTTCTCCCCTTTTCAATCTCTTACTCAGTATTTTAACGAGAAACAAATAGTTGATTGAAAATGAAGTTTTTAAGGTTATTATCTAATCAATTATGTGTTTGCATCATTTTTACGTATATATAGTGAATTAATACCCATAAACTGAAAATTCACAAAAACGTGGAAAACGGCAAAATATTGCCTAATTCGATGATATTTTGTTTAAATCACATAGAGAAAAAGGGGATGATAATCGTCAAAATATTGCTAAATTCGATGATTTTTCGTACGAAACAAAATGCAAGAAAACTTGCTTAAAATGCTATATTATGCGACATTCTGAGATTTGAAGGCCAAATCACATATCGTGATACTACATGAAATAGTATCGAAATATTGGTAAAAATGAATATATTTACGTATTATCAAACTACATGGAAAACGTGAAAAAAGTCACTATTTTACCATATATGAGGATTTTAACTTCAAATCATAGAGCGAGGTTTCGTATTATTTAGATCCAAAAAAAGACATATGACAATGTTGTTTCCAATACAAATGATAAAAATCAATGTGTTTTCATTAGAATTTACTAAAATGTTCCTGATTTTCCGTTTATAGTACTAATGGAAGATGTGCACGAAAACCGCTCTATTCCGGCTGAAACGTCGATATATGCAATAAAAACAGAACTTCTCCCCTTTTCAATCTCTTACTCAGTATTTTAACGAGAAACAAATAGTTGATTGAAAATGAAGTTTTTAAGGTTATTATCTAATCAATTATGTGTTTGCATCATTTTTACGTATATATAGTGAATTAATACCCATAAACTGAAAATTCACAAAAACGTGGAAAACGGCAAAATATTGCCTAATTCGATGATATTTTGTTTAAATCACATAGAGAAAAAGGGGATGATAATCGTCAAAATATTGCTAAATTCGATGATTTTTCGTACGAAACCAAATGCAAGAAAATTTGCTTAAAATGCTATATTCTGCGACATTCTGAGATTTGAAGGCCAAATCACATATCGTGATACTACATGAAATAGTATCGAAATATTGGTAAAAGTGAATATATTTACGTATTATCAAACTACATGGAAAACGTGAAAAAAGTCACTATTTTACCATATATGAGGATTTTATGACAATGTTGATTTTAACGTCAAAATATTGCTAAATTCGATGATTTTTCGTACGAAACAAAATGCAAGAAAACTTGCTTAAAATGCTATATTATGCGACATTTTGAGATTTGAAGGCCAAATCACATATCGTGATACTACATGAAATAGTATCGAAATATTGGTAAAAATGAATATATTTACGTATTATCAAACTACATGGAAAACGTTAAAAAGTCACTATTTTACCATATATGAGGATTTTAACTTCAAATCATAGAGCGAGGTTTCGTATTATTTAGATCCAAGAAAAGACATATGACAATGTTGTTTCCAATACAAATGATAAAAATCAATGTGTTTTCATTAGAATTTACTAAAATGTTCCTGATTTTCCGTTTATAGTACTAATGGAAGATGTACACGAAAACCGCTCTATTCCGGCTGAAACGTCGATATATGCAATAAAAACAGAACTTCTCCCCTTTTCAATCTCTTACTCAGTATTTTAACGAGAAACAAATAGTTGATTGAAAATGAAGTTTTTAAGGTTATTATCTAATCAATTATGTGTTTGCATCATTTTTACGTATATATAGTGAATTAATACCCATAAACTGAAAATTCACAAAAACGTGGAAAACGGCAAAATATTGCCTAATTCGATGATATTTTGTTTAAATCACATAGAGAAAAAGGGGATGATAATCGTCAAAATATTGCTAAATTCGATGATTTTTCGTACGAAACCAAATGCAAGAAAATTTGCTTAAAATGCTATATTCTGCGACATTCTGAGATTTGAAGGCCAAATCACATATCGTGATACTACATGAAATAGTATCGAAATATTGGTAAAAATGAATATATTTACGTATTATCAAACTACATGGAAAATGTGAAAAAAGTCACTATTTTACCATATATGAGGATTTTATGACAATGTTGATTTTAACGTCAAAATATTGCTAAATTCGATGATTTTTCGTACGAAACAAAATTCAAGAAAACTTGCTTAAAATGCTATATTATGCGACATTCTGAGATTTGAAGGCCAAATCACATATCGTGATACTACATGAAATAGTATCGAAATATTGGTAAAAATGAATATATTTACGTATTATCAAACTACATGGAAAACGTGAAAAAAGTCACTATTTTACCATATATGAGGATTTTAACTTCAAATCATAGAGCGAGGTTTCGTATTATTTTGATCCAAGAAAAGACATATGACAATGTTGTTTCCAATACAAATGATAAAAATCAATGTGTTTTCATTAGAATTTACTAAAATGTTCCTGATTTTCCGTTTATATTACCGATGGAAGATGTACAGGTAAAACCGCTCTATTCCGGCTGAAACGTCGATATATGCAATAAAAACAGAACTTCTCCCCTTTTCAATCTCTTACTCAGTATTTTAACGAGAAACAAATAGTTGATTGAAAATGAAGTTTTTAAGGTTATTATCTAATCAATTATGTGTTTGCATCAATTTTACGTATATATAGTGAATTAATACCCATAAACTGAAAATTCACAAAAACGTGGAAAAACGGTTAAATATTGCCTAATACGATATTTTGTTTAAATCACATAGAGGAAAAGGGGATGATAAACGTCAAAATATTGCTAAATTCGATAATTTTTCGTACGAAACAAAATGCAAGAAAACTTGCTTAAAATGCTATATTATTCGACATTCTGAGATTTGAAGGCCAAATCACATATCGTGATACTACATGAAGTAGTATCGAAATATTGGTAAAAACGAATATATTTACGTAAAATC
Source organism: Procambarus clarkii (assembly GCF_040958095.1). NCBI lineage: Eukaryota > Metazoa > Arthropoda > Malacostraca > Decapoda > Cambaridae > Procambarus > Procambarus clarkii. The sequence continues at coordinate 25,683 of NW_027189194.1, forward strand.
ACACTACATGGAAAACGTGAAAAAAGTCACTATTTTACCATATATGAGGATTTTAACTTCAAATCATAGAGCGAGGTTTCGTATTATTTAGATCCAAGAAAAGACATATGAATATGTTATTTCCAATACAAATGATAAAAATCAATGTGTTTTCATTAGAATTAACTAAAATGTTTCTGATTTTCTGCTTATATTACTGATGGAAGATGTACACGAAAACCGCTCTATTCCGGCTGAAACGTCGATATATGCAATAAAAACAGAACTTCTCCCCTTTTCAATCTCTTACTCAGTGTTTTAACGAGAAACAAATAGTTGATTGAAAATGAAGTTTTTAAGGTTATTATCTAATCAATTATGTGTTTGCATCATTTTTACGTATATATAGTGAATTATCACCCATAAACTGAAAATTCACAAAAACGTGGAAAAACGGCAAAATATTGCCTAATTCGATGATATTTTGTTTAAATCACATAGAGAAAAAGGGGATGATAATCGTCAAAATATTGCTAAATTCGATGATTTTTCGTACGACACAAAATGCAAGAAAACTTGCTTAAAATGCTATATTATGCGACATTCTGAGATTTGAAGGCCAAATCACATATCGTGATACTACATGAAATAGTATCGAAATATTGGTAAAAATGAATATATTTACGTATTATCAAACTACATGGAAAACGTGAAAAAGTCACTATTTTACCATATATGAGGATTTTAACTTCAAATCATAGAGCGAGGTTTCGTATTATTTAGATCCAAGAAAAGACATATGACAATGTTGTTTCCAATACAAATGATAAAAATCAATGTGTTTTCATTAGAATTTACTAAAATGTTCCTGATTTTCCGTTTATATTACCGATGGAAGATGTACAGGTAAAACCGCTCTATTCCGGCTGAAACGTCGATATATGCAATAAAAACAGAACTTCTCCCCTTTTCAATCTCTTACTCAGTATTTTAACGAGAAACAAATAGTTGATTGAAAATGAAGTTTTTAAGGTTATTATCTAATCAATTATGTGTTTGCATCAATTTTACGTATATATAGTGAATTAATACCCATAAACTGAAAATTCACAAAAACGTGGAAAAACGGTTAAATATTGCCTAATACGATACTTTGTTTAAATCACATAGAGGAAAAGGGGATGATAAACGTCAAAATATTGCTAAATTCGATAATTTTTCGTACGAAACAAAATGCAAGAAAACTTGCTTAAAATGCTATATTATTCGACATTCTGAGATTTGAAGGCCAAATCACATATCGTGATACTACATGAAGTAGTATCGAAATATTGGTAAAAACGAATATATTTACGTAAAATCACACTACATGGAAAACGTGAAAAAGTCACTATTTTACCATATATGAGGATTTTAACTTCAAATCATAGAGCGAGGTTTCGTATTATTTAGATCCAAGAAAAGACATATGAATATGTTGTTTCCAATACAAATGATAAAAATCAATGTGTTTTCATTAGAATTAACTAAAATGTTTCTGATTTTCTGCTTATATTACTGATGGAAGATGTACACGAAAACCGCTCTATTCCGGCTGAAACGTCGATATATGCAATAAAAACAGAACTTCTCCCCTTTTCAATCTCTTACTCAGTGTTTTAACGAGAAACAAATAGTTGATTGAAAATGAAGTTTTTAAGGTTATTATCTAATCAATTATGTGTTTGCATCATTTTTACGTATATATAGTGAATTATCACCCATAAACTGAAAATTCACAAAAACGTGGAAAAACGGCAAAATATTGCCTAATTCGATGATATTTTGTTTAAATCACATAGAGAAAAAGGGGATGATAATCGTCAAAATATTGCTAAATTCGATGATTTTTCGTACGAAACAAAATGCAAGAAAACTTGCTTAAAATGCTATATTATGCGACATTCTGAGATTTGAAGGCCAAATCACATATCGTGATACTACATGAAATAGTATCGAAATATTGGTAAAAATGAATATATTTACGTATTATCAAACTACATGGAAAACGTGAAAAAGTCACTATTTTACCATATATGAGGATTTTAACTTCAAATCATAGAGCGAGGTTTCGTATTATTTAGATCCAAGAAAAGACATATGACAATGTTGTTTCCAATACAAATGATAAAAATCAATGTGTTTTCATTAGAATTTACTAAAATGTTCCTGATTTTCCGTTTATAGTACTAATGGAAGATGTACACGAAAACCGCTCTATTCCGGCTGAAACGTCGATATATGCAATAAAAACAGAACTTCTCCCCTTTTCAATCTCTTATTCAGTATTTTAACGAGAAACAAATAGTTGATTGAAAATGAAGTTTTTAAGGTTATTATCTAATCAATTATGTGTTTGCATCATTTTTACGTATATATAGTGAATTAATACCCATAAACTGAAAATTCACAAAAACGTGGAAAAACGGTTAAATATTGCCTAATACGATGATATTTTGTTTAAATCACATAGAGGAAAAGGGGATGATGAACGTTAAAATATTGCTAAATTCGATAATTTTTCGTACGAAACAAAATGCAAGAAAACTTGCTTAAAATGCTTTATTATTCGACATTCTGAGATTTGAAGGCCAAATCACATATCGTGATACTACATGAAGTAGTATCGAAATATTGGTAAAAACGAATATATTTACGTAAAATCACACTACATGGAAAACGTGAAAAAAGTCACTATTTTACCATATATGAGGATTTTAACTTCAAATCATAGAGCGAGGTTTCGTATTATTTAGATCCAAGAAAAGACATATGACAATGTTGTTTCCAATACAAATGATAAAAATCAATGTGTTTTCATTAGAATTAACTAAAATGTTTCTGATATTCCGCTTATATTACTGATGGAAGATGTACACGAAAACCGCTCTCTTCTGGCTGAAACGTCGATATATGCAATAAAAACAGAACTTCTCCCCTTTTCAATCTCTTACTCAGTATTTTAACGAGAAACAAATAGTTGATTGAAAATGAAGTTTTTAAGGTTATTATCTAATCAATTATGTGTTTGCATCATTTTTACGTATATATAGTGAATTAATACCCATAAACTGAAAATTCACAAAAACGTGGAAAAACGGCAAAATATTGCCTAATTCGATGATATTTTGTTTAAATCACATAGAGAAAAAGGGGATGATAATCGTCAAAATATTGCTAAATTCGATGATTTTTCGTACGAAACCAAATGCAAGAAAATTTGCTTAAAATGCTATATTCTGCGACATTCTGAGATTTGAAGGCCAAATCACATATCGTGATACTACATGAAATAGTATCGAAATATTGGTAAAAGTGAATATATTTACGTATTATCAAACTACATGGAAAACGTGAAAAAAGTCACTATTTTACCATATATGAGGATTTTATGACAATGTTGATTTTAACGTCAAAATATTGCTAAATTCGATGATTTTTCGTACGAAACAAAATGCAAGAAAACTTGCTTAAAATGCTATATTATGCGACATTCTGAGATTTGAAGGCCAAATCACATATCGTGATACTACATGAAATAGTATCGAAATATTGGTAAAAATGAATATATTTACGTATTATCAAACTACATGGAAAACGTGAAAAAAGTCACTATTTTACCATATATGAGGATTTTAACTTCAAATCATAGAGCGAGGTTTCGTATTATTTAGATCCAAGAAAAGACATATGACAATGTTTCCAATACAAATGATAAAAATCAATGTGTTTTCATTAGAATTAACTAAAATGTTCCTGATTTTCCGTTTATATTACCGATGGAAGATGTACACGAAAACCGCTCTATTCCGGCTGAAACGTCGATATATGCAATAAAAACAGAACTTCTCCCCTTTTCCATCTCTTTCTCAGTATTTTAACGAGAAACAAATAGTTGATTGAAAATGAAGTTTTTAAGGTTATTATCTAATCAATTATGTGTTTGCATCATTTTTACGTATATATAGTGAATTAATACCCATAAACTGAAAATTCACAAAAACGTGGAAAAACGGCAAAATATTGCCTAATTCGATGATATTTTGTTTAAATCACATAGAGAAAAAGGGGATGATAATCGTCAAAATATTGCTAAATTCGATGATTTTTCGAACGAAACAAAATGCAAGAAAACTTGCTTAAAATGCTATATTATTCGACATTCTGAGATTTGAAGGCCAAATCACATATCGTGATTCTACATGAAGTAGTATCGAAATATTGGTAAAAACGAATATATTTACGTAAAATCACACTACATGGAAAACGTGAAAAAAGTCACTATTTTACCATATATGAGGATTTTAACTTCATATCATAGAGCGAGGTTTCGTATTATTTAGATCCAAGAAAAGACATATGACAATGTTGTTTCCAATACAAATGATAAAAATCAATGTGTTTTCATTAGAATTAACTAAAATGTTTCTGATTTTCCGCTTATATTACTGATGGAAGATGTACACGAAAACCGCTCTATTCCGGCTGAAACGTCGATATATGCAATAAAAACACAACTTCTCCCCTTTTCAATCTCTTACTCAGTATTTTAACGAGAAACAAATAGTTGATTGAAAAAGAAGTTTTTAAGGTTATTAAAATCAATTATGTGTTTGCATCATTTTTATCGTATATATAGTGAATTAATACCCATAAACTGAAAATTCACGAAAACGTGGAAAAATGGCAAAATATTGCCTAATTCGATGATATTTTGTTTAAATCACATAGAGGAAAAGGGGATGATAAGCGTCAAAATATTGCTAAATTCGATGATTTTTCGTATGAAACAAAATGCAAGAAAACTTGCTTAAAATGCTATATTATGCGACGTTCTGAGATTTGAAGGCCAAATCACATATCGTGATACTACATGAAGTAGTATCGAAATATTGGTAAAAACGAATATATTTACGTAAAATCACACTACATGGAAAACGTGAAAAAAGTCACTATTTTACCATATATGAGGATTTTAGCTTCAAATCATAGAGCGAGGTTTCGTATTATTTAGATCCAAGAAAAGACATATGACAATGTTGTTTCCAATACAAATGATAAAAATCAATGTGTGTTCATTAGAATTAACTAAAATGTTCCTGATTTTCCGTTTATATTACCGATGGAAGATGTACACGAAAACCGCTCTATTCCGGCTGAAACGTCGATATTTGCAATAAAAACAGAACTTCTCCCCTTTTCAATCTCTTACTCAGTATTTTAACGAGAAACAAATAGTTGATTGAAAATGAAATTTTTAAGGTTATTATCTAATCAATTATGTGTTTGCATCATTTTTACGTATATATAGTGAATTAATACCCATAAACTGAAAATTCACAAAAACGTGGAAAAACGGTAAAATATTGCCTAATTCGATGATATTTTGTTTAAATCACATAGAGAAAAAGGGGATGATAAACGTCAAAATATTGCTAAATTTGATGATTTTTCGAACGAAACAAAATGCAAGAAAACTTGCTTAAAATGCTATATTATTCGACATTCTGAGATTTGAAGGCCAAATCACATATCGTGATTCTACATGAAGTAGTATCGAAATATTGGTAAAAACGAATATATTTACGTAAAATCACACTACATGGAAAACGTGAAAAAAGTCACTATTTTACCATATATGAGGATTTTAACTTCATATCATAGAGCGAGGTTTCGTTTTATTTAGATCCAAGAAAAGACATATGACAATGTTGTTTCCAATACAAATGATAAAAATCAATGTGTTTTCATTAGAATTAACTAAAATGTTTCTGATTTTCCGCTTATATTACTGATGGAAGATGTACACGAAAACCGCTCTATTCCGGCTGAAACGTCGATATATGCAATAAAAACACAACTTCTCCCCTTTTCAATCTCTTACTCAGTATTTTAACGAGAAACAAATAGTTGATTGAAAAAGAAGTTTTTAAGGTTATTAAAATCAATTATGTGTTTGCATCATTTTTATCGTATATATAGTGAATTAATACCCATAAACTGAAAATTCACGATAACGTGGAAAAATGGCAAAATATTGCCTAATTCGATGATATTTTGTTTAAATCACATAGAGGAAAGGGGATGATAAGCGTCAAAATATTGCTAAATTCGATGATTTTTCGTATGAAACAAAATGCAAGAAAACTTGCTTAAAATGCTATATTATGCGACGTTCTGAGATTTCAAGGCCAAATCACATATCGTGATACTACATGAAGTAGTATCGAAATATTGGTAAAAACGAATATATTTACGTAAAATCACACTACATGGAAAACGTGAAAAAAGTCACTATTTTACCATATATGAGGATTTTAGCTTCAAATCATAGAGCGAGGTTTCGTATTATTTAGATCCAAGAAAAGACATATGACAATGTTGTTTCCAATACAAATGATAAAAATCAATGTGTTTTCATTAGAATTAACTAAAATGTTCCTGATTTTCCGTTTATATTACCGATGGAAGATGTACACGAAAACCGCTCTATTCCGGCTGAAACGTCGATATATGCAATAAAAACAGAACTTCTCCCCTTTTCAATCTCTTACTCAGTATTTTAACGAGAAACAAATAGTTGATTGAAAATGAAGTTTTTAAGGTTATTATCTAATCAATTATGTGTTTGCATCATTTTTACGTATATATAGTGAATTAATACCCATAAACTGAAAATTCACAAAAACGTGGAAAAACGGCAAAATATTGCCTAATTCGATGATATTTTGTTTAAATCACATAGAGAAAAAGGGGATGATAATCGTCAAAATATTGCTAAATTCGATGATTTTTCGTACGAAACAAAATGCAAGAAAACTTGCTTAAAATGCTATATTATGCGACATTCTGAGATTTGAAGGCCAAATCACATATCGTGATACTACATGAAATAGTATCGAAATATTGGTAAAAATGAATATATTTACGTATTATCAAACTACATGGAAAACGTGAAAAAAGTCACTATTTTACCATATATGAGGATTTTAACTTCAAATCATAGAGCGAGGTTTCGTATTATTTAGATCCAAGAAAAGACATATGACAATGTTGTTTCCAATACAAATGATAAAAATCAATGTGTTTTCATTAGAATTAACTAAAATGTTCCTGATTTTCCGTTTATATTACCGATGGAAGATGTACACGAAAACCGCTCTATTCCGGCTGAAACGTCGATATATGCAATAAAAACAGAACTTCTCCCCTTTTCAATCTCTTTCTCAGTATTTTAACGAGAAACAAATAGTTGATTGAAAATGAAGTTTTTAAGGTTATTATCTAATGAATTATGTGTTTGCATCATTTTTACGTATATATAGTGAATTAATACCCATAAACTGAAAATTCACAAAAACGTAGAAAAACGGCAAAATATTGCCTAATTCGATGATATTTTGTTTAAATCACATAGAGAAAAAGGGAATGATAATCGTCAAAATATTGCTAAATTCGATGATTTTTCGAACGAAACAAAATGCAAGAAAACTTGCTTAAAATGCTATATTATTCGACATTCTGAGATTTGAAGGCCAAATCACATATCGTGATTCTACATGAAGTAGTATCGAAATATTAGTAAAAACGAATATATTTACGTAAAATCACACTACATGGAAAACGTGAAAAAAGTCACTATTTTACCATATATGAGGATTTTAACTTCATATCATAGAGCGAGGTTTCGTATTATTTAGATCCAAGAAAAGACATGACAATGTTGTTTACAATACAAATGATAAAAATCAATGTGTTTTCATTAGAATTAACTAAAATGTTTCTGATTTTCCGCTTATATTACTGATGGAAGATGTACACGAAAACCGCTCTATTCCGGCTGAAACGTCGATATATGCAATAAAAACACAACTTCTCCCCTTTTCAATCTCTTACTCAGTATTTTAACGAGAAACAAATAGTTGATTGAAAAAGAAGTTTTTAAGGTTATTAAAATCAATTATGTGTTTGCATCATTTTTATCGTATATATAGTGAATTAATACCCATAAACTGAAAATTCACGAAAACGTGGAAAAATGGCAAAATATTGCCTAATTCGATGATATTTTGTTTAAATCACATAGAGGAAAAGGGGATGATAAGCGTCAAAATATTGCTAAATTCGATGATTTTTCGTATGAAACAAAATGCAAGAAAACTTGCTTAAAATGCTATATTATGCGACGTTCTGAGATTTGAAGGCCAAATCACATATCGTGATACTACATGAAGTAGTATCGAAATATTGGTAAAAACGAATATATTTACGTAAAATCACACTACATGGAAAACGTGAAAAAAGTCACTATTTTACCATATATGAGGATTTTAGCTTCAAATCATAGAGCGAGGTTTCGTATTATTTAGATCCAAGAAAAGACATATGACAATGTTGTTTCCAATACAAATGATAAAAATCAATGTGTTTTCATTAGAATTAACTAAAATGTTTCTGATTTTCCGCTTATATTACTGATGGAAGATGTACACGAAAACCGCTCTATTCCGGCTGAAACGTCGATATATGCAATAAAAACACAACTTCTCCCCTTTTCAATCTCTTACTCAGTATTTTAACGAGAAACAAATAGTTGATTGAAAAAGAAGTTTTTAAGGTTATTAAAATCAATTATGTGTTTGCATCATTTTTATCGTATATATAGTGAATTAATACCCATAAACTGAAAATTCACGAAAACGTGGAAAAATGGCAAAATATTGCCTAATTCGATGATATTTTGTTTAAATCACATAGAGGAAAAGGGGATGATAAGCGTCAAAATATTGCTAAATTCGATGATTTTTCGTATGAAACAAAATGCAAGAAAACTTGCTTAAAATGCTATATTATGCGACGTTCTGAGATTTGAAGGCCAAATCACATATCGTGATACTACATGAAGTAGTATCGAAATATTGGTAAAAACGAATATATTTACGTAAAATCACACTACATGGAAAACGTGAAAAAAGTCACTATTTTACCATATATGAGGATTTTAGCTTCAAATCATAGAGCGAGGTTTCGTATTATTTAGATCCAAGAAAAGACATATGACAATGTTGTTTCCAATACAAATGATAAAAATCAATGTGTGTTCATTAGAATTAACTAAAATGTTCCTGATTTTCCGTTTATATTACCGATGGAAGATGTACACGAAAACCGCTCTATTCCGGCTGAAACGTCGATATATGCAATAAAAACAGAACTTCTCCCCTTTTCAATCTCTTACTCAGTATTTTAACGAGAAACAAATAGTTGATTGAAAATGAAATTTTTAAGGTTATTATCTAATCAATTATGTGTTTGCATCATTTTTACGTATATATAGTGAATTAATACCCATAAACTGAAAATTCACAAAAACGTGGAAAAACGGTAAAATATTGCCTAATTCGATGATATTTTGTTTAAATCACATAGAGAAAAAGGGGATGATAAACGTCAAAATATTGCTAAATTTGATGATTTTTCGAACGAAACAAAATGCAAGAAAACTTGCTTAAAATGCTATATTATTCGACATTCTGAGATTTGAAGGCCAAATCACATATCGTGATTCTACATGAAGTAGTATCGAAATATTGGTAAAAACGAATATATTTACGTAAAATCACACTACATGGAAAACGTGAAAAAAGTCACTATTTTACCATATATGAGGATTTTAACTTCATATCATAGAGCGAGGTTTCGTTTTATTTAGATCCAAGAAAAGACATATGACAATGTTGTTTCCAATACAAATGATAAAAATCAATGTGTTTTCATTAGAATTAACTAAAATGTTTCTGATTTTCCGCTTATATTACTGATGGAAGATGTACACGAAAACCGCTCTATTCCGGCTGAAACGTCGATATATGCAATAAAAACACAACTTCTCCCCTTTTCAATCTCTTACTCAGTATTTTAACGAGAAACAAATAGTTGATTGAAAAAGAAGTTTTTAAGGTTATTAAAATCAATTATGTGTTTGCATCATTTTTATCGTATATATAGTGAATTAATACCCATAAACTGAAAATTCACGAAAACGTGGAAAAATGGCAAAATATTGCCTAATTCGATGATATTTTGTTTAAATCACATAGAGGAAAAGGGGATGATAAGCGTCAAAATATTGCTAAATTCGATGATTTTTCGTATGAAACAAAATGCAAGAAAACTTGCTTAAAATGCTATATTATGCGACGTTCTGAGATTTGAAGGCCAAATCACATATCGTGATACTACATGAAGTAGTATCGAAATATTGGTAAAAACGAATATATTTACGTAAAATCACACTACATGGAAAACGTGAAAAAAGTCACTATTTTACCATATATGAGGATTTTAGCTTCAAATCATAGAGCGAGGTTTCGTATTATTTAGATCCAAGAAAAGACATATGACAATGTTGTTTCCAATACAAATGATAAAAATCAATGTGTTTTCATTAGAATTAACTAAAATGTTTCTGATTTTCCGCTTATATTACTGATGGAAGATGTACACGAAAACCGCTCTATTCCGGCTGAAACGTCGATATATGCAATAAAAACACAACTTCTCCCCTTTTCAATCTCTTACTCAGTATTTTAACGAGAAACAAATAGTTGATTGAAAAAGAAGTTTTTAAGGTTATTAAAATCAATTATGTGTTTGCATCATTTTTATCGTATATATAGTGAATTAATACCCATAAACTGAAAATTCACGAAAACGTGGAAAAATGGCAAAATATTGCCTAATTCGATGATATTTTGTTTAAATCACATAGAGGAAAAGGGGATGATAAGCGTCAAAATATTGCTAAATTCGATGATTTTTCGTATGAAACAAAATGCAAGAAAACTTGCTTAAAATGCTATATTATGCGACGTTCTGAGATTTGAAGGCCAAATCACATATCGTGATACTACATGAAGTAGTATCGAAATATTGGTAAAAACGAATATATTTACGTAAAATCACACTACATGGAAAACGTGAAAAAAGTCACTATTTTACCATATATGAGGATTTTAGCTTCAAATCATAGAGCGAGGTTTCGTATTATTTAGATCCAAGAAAAGACATATGACAATGTTGTTTCCAATACAAATGATAAAAATCAATGTGTGTTCATTAGAATTAACTAAAATGTTCCTGATTTTCCGTTTATATTACCGATGGAAGATGTACACGAAAACCGCTCTATTCCGGCTGAAACGTCGATATATGCAATAAAAACAGAACTTCTCCCCTTTTCAATCTCTTACTCAGTATTTTAACGAGAAACAAATAGTTGATTGAAAATGAAATTTTTAAGGTTATTATCTAATCAATTATGTGTTTGCATCATTTTTACGTATATATAGTGAATTAATACCCATAAACTGAAAATTCACAAAAACGTGGAAAAACGGTAAAATATTGCCTAATTCGATGATATTTTGTTTAAATCACATAGAGAAAAAGGGGATGATAAACGTCAAAATATTGCTAAATTTGATGATTTTTCGAACGAAACAAAATGCAAGAAAACTTGCTTAAAATGCTATATTATTCGACATTCTGAGATTTGAAGGCCAAATCACATATCGTGATTCTACATGAAGTAGTATCGAAATATTGGTAAAAACGAATATATTTACGTAAAATCACACTACATGGAAAACGTGAAAAAAGTCACTATTTTACCATATATGAGGATTTTAACTTCATATCATAGAGCGAGGTTTCGTTTTATTTAGATCCAAGAAAAGACATATGACAATGTTGTTTCCAATACAAATGATAAAAATCAATGTGTTTTCATTAGAATTAACTAAAATGTTTCTGATTTTCCGCTTATATTACTGATGGAAGATGTACACGAAAACCGCTCTATTCCGGCTGAAACGTCGATATATGCAATAAAAACACAACTTCTCCCCTTTTCAATCTCTTACTCAGTATTTTAACGAGAAACAAATAGTTGATTGAAAAAGAAGTTTTTAAGGTTATTAAAATCAATTATGTGTTTGCATCATTTTTATCGTATATATAGTGAATTAATACCCATAAACTGAAAATTCACGATAACGTGGAAAAATGGCAAAATATTGCCTAATTCGATGATATTTTGTTTAAATCACATAGAGGAAAGGGGATGATAAGCGTCAAAATATTGCTAAATTCGATGATTTTTCGTATGAAACAAAATGCAAGAAAACTTGCTTAAAATGCTATATTATGCGACGTTCTGAGATTTCAAGGCCAAATCACATATCGTGATACTACATGAAGTAGTATCGAAATATTGGTAAAAACGAATATATTTACGTAAAATCACACTACATGGAAAACGTGAAAAAAGTCACTATTTTACCATATATGAGGATTTTAGCTTCAAATCATAGAGCGAGGTTTCGTATTATTTAGATCCAAGAAAAGACATATGACAATGTTGTTTCCAATACAAATGATAAAAATCAATGTGTTTTCATTAGAATTAACTAAAATGTTCCTGATTTTCCGTTTATATTACCGATGGAAGATGTACACGAAAACCGCTCTATTCCGGCTGAAACGTCGATATATGCAATAAAAACAGAACTTCTCCCCTTTTCAATCTCTTACTCAGTATTTTAACGAGAAACAAATAGTTGATTGAAAATGAAGTTTTTAAGGTTATTATCTAATCAATTATGTGTTTGCATCATTTTTACGTATATATAGTGAATTAATACCCATAAACTGAAAATTCACAAAAACGTGGAAAAACGGCAAAATATTGCCTAATTCGATGATATTTTGTTTAAATCACATAGAGAAAAAGGGGATGATAATCGTCAAAATATTGCTAAATTCGATGATTTTTCGTACGAAACAAAATGCAAGAAAACTTGCTTAAAATGCTATATTATGCGACATTCTGAGATTTGAAGGCCAAATCACATATCGTGATACTACATGAAATAGTATCGAAATATTGGTAAAAATGAATATATTTACGTATTATCAAACTACATGGAAAACGTGAAAAAAGTCACTATTTTACCATATATGAGGATTTTAACTTCAAATCATAGAGCGAGGTTTCGTATTATTTAGATCCAAGAAAAGACATATGACAATGTTGTTTCCAATACAAATGATAAAAATCAATGTGTTTTCATTAGAATTAACTAAAATGTTCCTGATTTTCCGTTTATATTACCGATGGAAGATGTACACGAAAACCGCTCTATTCCGGCTGAAACGTCGATATATGCAATAAAAACAGAACTTCTCCCCTTTTCAATCTCTTTCTCAGTATTTTAACGAGAAACAAATAGTTGATTGAAAATGGAGTTTTTAAGGTTATTATCTAATGAATTATGTGTTTGCATCATTTTTACGTATATATAGTGAATTAATACCCATAAACTGAAAATTCACAAAAACGTGGAAAAACGGCAAAATATTGCCTAATTCGATGATATTTTGTTTAAATCACATAGAGAAAAAGGGAATGATAATCGTCAAAATATTGCTAAATTCGATGATTTTTCGAACGAAACAAAATGCAAGAAAACTTGCTTAAAATGCTATATTATTCGACATTCTGAGATTTGAAGGCCAAATCACATATCGTGATTCTACATGAAGTAGTATCGAAATATTAGTAAAAACGAATATATTTACGTAAAATCACACTACATGGAAAACGTGAAAAAAGTCACTATTTTACCATATATGAGGATTTTAACTTCATATCATAGAGCGAGGTTTCGTATTATTTAGATCCAAGAAAAGACATGACAATGTTGTTTCCAATACAAATGATAAAAATCAATGTGTTTTCATTAGAATTAACTAAAATGTTTCTGATTTTCCGCTTATATTACTGATGGAAGATGTACACGAAAACCGCTCTATTCCGGCTGAAACGTCGATATATGCAATAAAAACACAACTTCTCCCCTTTTCAATCTCTTACTCAGTATTTTAACGAGAAACAAATAGTTGATTGAAAAAGAAGTTTTTAAGGTTATTAAAATCAATTATGTGTTTGCATCATTTTTATCGTATATATAGTGAATTAATACCCATAAACTGAAAATTCACGAAAACGTGGAAAAATGGCAAAATATTGCCTAATTCGATGATATTTTGTTTAAATCACATAGAGGAAAAGGGGATGATAAGCGTCAAAATATTGCTAAATTCGATGATTTTTCGTATGAAACAAAATGCAAGAAAACTTGCTTAAAATGCTATATTATGCGACGTTCTGAGATTTGAAGGCCAAATCACATATCGTGATACTACATGAAGTAGTATCGAAATATTGGTAAAAACGAATATATTTACGTAAAATCACACTACATGGAAAACGTGAAAAAAGTCACTATTTTACCATATATGAGGATTTTAGCTTCAAATCATAGAGCGAGGTTTCGTATTATTTAGATCCAAGAAAAGACATATGACAATGTTGTTTCCAATACAAATGATAAAAATCAATGTGTTTTCATTAGAATTAACTAAAATGTTTCTGATTTTCCGCTTATATTACTGATGGAAGATGTACACGAAAACCGCTCTCTTCCGGCTGAAACGTCGATATATGCAATAAAAACAGAACTTCTCCCCTTTTCAATCTCTTACTCAGTATTTTAACGAGAAACAAATAGTTGATTGAAAATGAAGTTTTTAAGGTTATTATCTAATCAATTATGTATTTGCATCATTTTTACGTATATATAGTGAATTAATACCCATAAACTGAAAATTCACAAAAACGTGGAAAACGGCAAAATATTGCCTAATTCGATGATATTTTGTTTAAATCACATAGAGAAAAAGGGGATGATAATCGTCAAAATATTGCTAAATTCGATGATTTTTCGTACGAAACCAAATGCAAGAAAATTTGCTTAAAATGCTATATTCTGCGACATTCTGAGATTTGAAGGCCAAATCACATATCGTGATTCTACATGAAGTAGTATCGAAATATTGGTAAAAACGAATATATTTACGTAAAATCACACTACATGGAAAACGTGAAAAAAGTCACTATTTTACCATATATGAGGATTTTAACTTCATATCATAGAGCGAGGTTTCGTATTATTTAGATCCAAGAAAAGACATATGACAATGTTGTTTCCAATACAAATGATAAAAATCAATGTGTTTTCATTAGAATTAACTAAAATGTTTCTGATTTTCCGCTTATATTACTGATGGAAGATGTACACGAAAACCGCTCTATTCCGGCTGAAACGTCGATATATGCAATAAAAACACAACATCTCCCCTTTTCAATCTCTTACTCAGTATTTTAACGAGAAACAAATAGTTGATTGAAAAAGAAGTTTTTAAGGTTATTAAAATCAATTATGTGTTTGCATCATTTTTATCGTATATATAGTGAATTAATACCCATAAACTGAAAATTCACGAAAACGTGGAAAAATGGCAAAATATTGCCTAATTCGATGATATTTTGTTTAAATCATATAGAGGAAAAGGGGATGATAAGCGTCAAAATATTGCTAAATTCGATGATTTTTCGTATGAAACAAAATGCAAGAAAACTTGCTTAAAATGCTATATTATGCGACGTTCTGAGATTTGAAGGCCAAATCACATATCGTGATACTACATGAAGTAGTATCGAAATATTGGTAAAAACGAATATATTTACGTAAAATCACACTACATGGAAAACGTGAAAAAAGTCACTATTTTACCATATATGAGTTTTTTAGCTTCAAATCATAGAGCGAGGTTTCGTATTATTTAGATCCAAGAAAAGACATATGACAATGTTGTTTCCAATACAAATGATAAAAATCAATGTGTTTTCATTAGAATTAACTAAAATGTTCCTGATTTTCCGTTTATATTACCGATGGAAGATGTACACGAAAACCGCTCTATTCCGGCTGAAACGTCGATATATGCAATAAAAACAGAACTTCTCCCCTTTTCAATCTCTTACTCAGTATTTTAACGAGAAACAAATAGTTGATTGAAAATGAAGTTTTTAAGGTTATTATCTAATCAATTATGTGTTTGCATCATTTTTACGTATATATAGTGAATATATACCCATAAACTGAAAATTCACAAAAACGTGGAAAAACGGCAAAATATTGCCTAATTCGATGATATTTTGTTTAAATCACATAGAGAAAAAGGGGATGATAATCGTCAAAATATTGCTAAATTCGATGATTTTTCGTACGAAACAAAATGCAAGAAAACTTGCTTAAAATGCTATATTATGCGACATTCTGAGATTTGAAGGCCAAATCACATATCGTGATACTACATGAAATAGTATCGAAATATTGGTAAAAATGAATATATTTACGTATTATCAAACTACATGGAAAACGTGAAAAAAGTCACTATTTTACCATATATGAGGATTTTAACTTCAAATCATAGAGCGAGGTTTCGTATTATTTAGATCCAAGAAAAGACATATGACAATGTTGTTTCCAATACAAATGATAAAAATCAATGTGTTTTCATTAGAATTAACTAAAATGTTCCTGATTTTCCGTTTATATTACCGATGGAAGATGTACACGAAAACCGCTCTATTCCGGCTGAAACGTCGATATATGCAATAAAAACAGAACTTCTCCCCTTTTCAATCTCTTTCTCAGTATTTTAACGAGAAACAAATAGTTGATTGAAAATGAAGTTTTTAAGGTTATTATCTAATGAATTATGTGTTTGCATCATTTTTACGTATATATAGTGAATTAATACCCATAAACTGAAAATTCACAAAAACGTGGAAAAACGGCAAAATATTGCCTAATTCGATGATATTTTGTTTAAATCACATAGAGAAAAAGGGAATGATAATCGTCAAAATATTGCTAAATTCGATGATTTTTCGAACGAAACAAAATGCAAGAAAACTTGCTTAAAATGCTATATTATTCGACATTCTGAGATTTGAAGGCCAAATCACATATCGTGATTCTACATGAAGTAGTATCGAAATATTAGTAAAAACGAATATATTTACGTAAAATCACACTACATGGAAAACGTGAAAAAAGTCACTATTTTACCATATATGAGGATTTTAACTTCATATCATAGAGCGAGGTTTCGTATTATTTAGATCCAAGAAAAGACATGACAATGTTGTTTCCAATACAAATGATAAAAATCAATGTGTTTTCATTAGAATTAACTAAAATGTTTCTGATTTTCCGCTTATATTACTGATGGAAGATGTACACGAAAACCGCTCTATTCCGGCTGAAACGTCGATATATGCAATAAAAACACAACTTCTCCCCTTTTCAATCTCTTACTCAGTATTTTAACGAGAAACAAATAGTTGATTGAAAAAGAAGTTTTTAAGGTTATTAAAATCAATTATGTGTTTGCATCATTTTTATCGTATATATAGTGAATTAATACCCATAAACTGAAAATTCACGAAAACGTGGAAAAATGGCAAAATATTGCCTAATTCGATGATATTTTGTTTAAATCACATAGAGGAAAAGGGGATGATAAGCGTCAAAATATTGCTAAATTCGATGATTTTTCGTATGAAACAAAATGCAAGAAAACTTGCTTAAAATGCTATATTATGCGACGTTCTGAGATTTGAAGGCCAAATCACATATCGTGATACTACATGAAGTAGTATCGAAATATTGGTAAAAACGAATATATTTACGTAAAATCACACTACATGGAAAACGTGAAAAAAGTCACTATTTTACCATATATGAGGATTTTAGCTTCAAATCATAGAGCGAGGTTTCGTATTATTTAGATCCAAGAAAAGACATATGACAATGTTGTTTCCAATACAAATGATAAAAATCAATGTGTTTTCATTAGAATTAACTAAAATGTTTCTGATTTTCCGCTTATATTACTGATGGAAGATGTACACGAAAACCGCTCTCTTCCGGCTGAAACGTCGATATATGCAATAAAAACAGAACTTCTCCCCTTTTCAATCTCTTACTCAGTATTTTAACGAGAAACAAATAGTTGATTGAAAATGAAGTTTTTAAGGTTATTATCTAATCAATTATGTATTTGCATCATTTTTACGTATATATAGTGAATTAATACCCATAAACTGAAAATTCACAAAAACGTGGAAAACGGCAAAATATTGCCTAATTCGATGATATTTTGTTTAAATCACATAGAGAAAAAGGGGATGATAATCGTCAAAATATTGCTAAATTCGATGATTTTTCGTACGAAACCAAATGCAAGAAAATTTGCTTAAAATGCTATATTCTGCGACATTCTGAGATTTGAAGGCCAAATCACATATCGTGATTCTACATGAAGTAGTATCGAAATATTGGTAAAAACGAATATATTTACGTAAAATCACACTACATGGAAAACGTGAAAAAAGTCACTATTTTACCATATATGAGGATTTTAACTTCATATCATAGAGCGAGGTTTCGTATTATTTAGATCCAAGAAAAGACATATGACAATGTTGTTTCCAATACAAATGATAAAAATCAATGTGTTTTCATTAGAATTAACTAAAATGTTTCTGATTTTCCGCTTATATTACTGATGGAAGATGTACACGAAAACCGCTCTATTCCGGCTGAAACGTCGATATATGCAATAAAAACACAACATCTCCCCTTTTCAATCTCTTACTCAGTATTTTAACGAGAAACAAATAGTTGATTGAAAAAGAAGTTTTTAAGGTTATTAAAATCAATTATGTGTTTGCATCATTTTTATCGTATATATAGTGAATTAATACCCATAAACTGAAAATTCACGAAAACGTGGAAAAATGGCAAAATATTGCCTAATTCGATGATATTTTGTTTAAATCATATAGAGGAAAAGGGGATGATAAGCGTCAAAATATTGCTAAATTCGATGATTTTTCGTATGAAACAAAATGCAAGAAAACTTGCTTAAAATGCTATATTATGCGACGTTCTGAGATTTGAAGGCCAAATCACATATCGTGATACTACATGAAGTAGTATCGAAATATTGGTAAAAACGAATATATTTACGTAAAATCACACTACATGGAAAACGTGAAAAAAGTCACTATTTTACCATATATGAGTTTTTTAGCTTCAAATCATAGAGCGAGGTTTCGTATTATTTAGATCCAAGAAAAGACATATGACAATGTTGTTTCCAATACAAATGATAAAAATCAATGTGTTTTCATTAGAATTAACTAAAATGTTCCTGATTTTCCGTTTATATTACCGATGGAAGATGTACACGAAAACCGCTCTATTCCGGCTGAAACGTCGATATATGCAATAAAAACAGAACTTCTCCCCTTTTCAATCTCTTACTCAGTATTTTAACGAGAAACAAATAGTTGATTGAAAATGAAGTTTTTAAGGTTATTATCTAATCAATTATGTGTTTGCATCATTTTTACGTATATATAGTGAATATATACCCATAAACTGAAAATTCACAAAAACGTGGAAAAACGGCAAAATATTGCCTAATTCGATGATATTTTGTTTAAATCACATAGAGAAAAAGGGGATGATAATCGTCAAAATATTGCTAAATTCGATGATTTTTCGTACGAAACAAAATGCAAGAAAACTTGCTTAAAATGCTATATTATGCGACATTCTGAGATTTGAAGGCCAAATCACATATCGTGATACTACATGAAATAGTATCGAAATATTGGTAAAAATGAATATATTTACGTATTATCAAACTACATGGAAAACGTGAAAAAAGTCACTATTTTACCATATATGAGGATTTTAACTTCAAATCATAGAGCGAGGTTTCGTATTATTTAGATCCAAGAAAAGACATATGACAATGTTGTTTCCAATACAAATGATAAAAATCAATGTGTTTTCATTAGAATTAACTAAAATGTTCCTGATTTTCCGTTTATATTACCGATGGAAGATGTACACGAAAACCGCTCTATTCCGGCTGAAACGTCGATAAATGCAATAAAAACAGAACCTCTCCCCTTTTCAATCTCTTTCTCAGTATTTTAACGAGAAACAAATAGTTGATTGAAAATGAAGTTTTTAAGGTTATTATCTAATCAATTATGTGTTTGCATCATTTTTACGTATATATAGTGAATTAATACCCATAAACTGAAAATTCACAAAAACGTGGAAAAACGGCAAAATATTGCCTAATTCGATGATATTTTGTTTAAATCACATAGAGAAAAAGGGGATGATAAACGTCAAAATATTGCTAAATTCGATGATTTTTCGAACGAAACAAAATGCAAGAAAACTTGCTTAAAATGCTATATTATTCGACATTCTGAGATTTGAAGGCCAAATCACATATCGTGATTCTACATGAAGTAGTATCGAAATATTGGTAAAAACGAATATATTTACGTAAAATCACACTACATGGAAAACGTGAAAAAAGTCACTATTTTACCATATATGAGGATTTTAACTTCATATCATAGAGCGAGGTTTCGTTTTATTTAGATCCAAGAAAAGACATATGACAATGTTGTTTCCAATACAAATGATAAAAATCAATGTGTTTTCATTAGAAATAACTAAAATGTTTCTGATTTTCCGCTTATATTACTGATGGAAGATGTACACGAAAACCGCTCTATTCCGGCTGAAACGTCGATATATGCAATAAAAACACAACTTCTCCCCTTTTCAATCTCTTACTCAGTATTTTAACGAGAAACAAATAGTTGATTGAAAAAGAAGTTTTTAAGGTTATTAAAATCAATTATGTGTTTGCATCATTTTTATCGTATATATAGTGAATTAATACCCTTAAACTGAAAATTCACGATAACGTGGAAAAATGGCAAAATATTGCCTAATTCGATGATATTTTGTTTAAATCACATAGAGGAAAAGGGGATGATAAGCGTCAAAATATTGCTAAATTCGATGATTTTTCGTATGAAACAAAATGCAAGAAAACTTGCTTAAAATGCTATATTATGCGACGTTCTGAGATTTGAAGGCCAAATCACATATCGTGATACTACATGAAGTAGTATCGAAATATTGGTAAAAACGAATATATTTACGTAAAATCACACTACATGGAAAACGTGAAAAAAGTCACTATTTTACCATATATGAGTTTTTTAGCTTCAAATCATAGAGCGAGGTTTCGTATTATTTAGATCCAAGAAAAGACATATGACAATGTTGTTTCCAATACAAATGATAAAAATCAATGTGTTTTCATTAGAATTAACTAAAATGTTCCTGATTTTCCGTTTATATTACCGATGGAAGATGTACACGAAAACCGCTCTATTCCGGCTGAAACGTCGATATATGCAATAAAAACAGAACTTCTCCCCTTTTCAATCTCTTACTCAGTATTTTAACGAGAAACAAATAGTTGATTGAAAATGAAGTTTTTAAGGTTATTATCTAATCAATTATGTGTTTGCATCATTTTTACGTATATATAGTGAATATATACCCATAAACTGAAAATTCACAAAAACGTGGAAAAACGGCAAAATATTGCCTAATTCGATGATATTTTGTTTAAATCACATAGAGAAAAAGGGGATGATAATCGTCAAAATATTGCTAAATTCGATGATTTTTCGTACGAAACAAAATGCAAGAAAACTTGCTTAAAATGCTATATTATGCGACATTCTGAGATTTAAAGGCCAAATCACATATCGTGATACTACATGAAATAGTATCGAAATATTGGTAAAAATGAATATATTTACGTATTATCAAACTACATGGAAAACGTGAAAAAAGTCACTATTTTACCATATATGAGGATTTTAACTTCAAATCATAGAGCGAGGTTTCGTATTATTTAGATCCAAGAAAAGACATATGACAATGTTGTTTCCAATACAAATGATAAAAATCAATGTGTTTTCATTAGAATTAACTAAAATGTTCCTGATTTTCCGTTTATATTACCGATGGAAGATGTACACGAAAACCGCTCTATTCCGGCTGAAACGTCGATAAATGCAATAAAAACAGAACCTCTCCCCTTTTCAATCTCTTTCTCAGTATTTTAACGAGAAACAAATAGTTGATTGAAAATGAAGTTTTTAAGGTTATTATCTAATCAATTATGTGTTTGCATCATTTTTACGTATATATAGTGAATTAATACCCATAAACTGAAAATTCACAAAAACGTGGAAAAACGGCAAAATATTGCCTAATTCGATGATATTTTGTTTAAATCACATAGAGAAAAAGGGGATGATAAACGTCAAAATATTGCTAAATTCGATGATTTTTCGAACGAAACAAAATGCAAGAAAACTTGCTTAAAATGCTATATTATTCGACATTCTGAGATTTGAAGGCCAAATCACATATCGT
Source organism: Procambarus clarkii (assembly GCF_040958095.1). NCBI lineage: Eukaryota > Metazoa > Arthropoda > Malacostraca > Decapoda > Cambaridae > Procambarus > Procambarus clarkii. The sequence continues at coordinate 48,017 of NW_027189194.1, forward strand.
GATTCTACATGAAGTAGTATCGAAATATTGGTAAAAACGAATATATTTACGTAAAATCACACTACATGGAAAACGTGAAAAAAGTCACTATTTTACCATATATGAGGATTTTAACTTCATATCATAGAGCGAGGTTTCGTTTTATTTAGATCCAAGAAAAGACATATGACAATGTTGTTTCCAATACAAATGATAAAAATCAATGTGTTTTCATTAGAAATAACTAAAATGTTTCTGATTTTCCGCTTATATTACTGATGGAAGATGTACACGAAAACCGCTCTATTCCGGCTGAAACGTCGATATATGCAATAAAAACACAACTTCTCCCCTTTTCAATCTCTTACTCAGTATTTTAACGAGAAACAAATAGTTGATTGAAAAAGAAGTTTTTAAGGTTATTAAAATCAATTATGTGTTTGCATCATTTTTATCGTATATATAGTGAATTAATACCCTTAAACTGAAAATTCACGATAACGTGGAAAAATGGCAAAATATTGCCTAATTCGATGATATTTTGTTTAAATCACATAGAGGAAAAGGGGATGATAAGCGTCAAAATATTGCTAAATTCGATGATTTTTCGTATGAAACAAAATGCAAGAAAACTTGCTTAAAATGCTATATTATGCGACGTTCTGAGATTTCAAGGCCAAATCACATATCGTGATACTACATGAAGTAGTATCGAAATATTGGTAAAAACGAATATATTTACGTAAAATCACACTACATGGAAAACGTGAAAAAAGTCACTATTTTACCATATATGAGGATTTTAGCTTCAAATCATAGAGCGAGGTTTCGTATTATTTAGATCCAAGAAAAGACATATGACAATGTTGTTTCCAATACAAATGATAAAAATCAATGTGTTTTCATTAGAATTAACTAAAATGTTCCTGATTTTCCGTTTATATTACCGATGGAAGATGTACACGAAAACCGCTCTATTCCGGCTGAAACGTCGATATATGCATAAAAACAGAACTTCTCCCCTTTTCAATCTCTTACTCAGTATTTTAACGAGAAACAAATAGTTGATTGAAAATGAAGTTTTTAAGGTTATTATCTAATCAATTATGTGTTTGCATCATTTTTACGTATATATAGTGAATTAATACCCATAAACTGAAAATTCACAAAAACGTGGAAAAACGGTTAAATATTGCCTAATACGATGATATTTTGTTTAAATCACATAGAGGAAAAGGAGATGATGAACGTTAAAATATTGCTAAATTCGATGATTTTTCGTACGAAACAAAATGCAAGAAAACTTGCTTAAAATGCTATATTATGCGACATTCTGAGATTTGAAGGCCAAATCACATATCGTGATACTACATGAAATAGTATCGAAATATTGGTAAAAATGAATATATTTACGTATTATCAAACTACATGGAAAACGTGAAAAAGTCACTATTTTACCATATATGAGGATTTTATGACAATGTTGATTTTAACGTCAAAATATTGCTAAATTCGATGATTTTTCGTACGAAACAAAATGCAAGAAAACTTGCTTAAAATGCTATATTATGCGACATTCTGAGATATGAAGGCCAAATCACATATCATGACACTACATGAAATAGTATCGAAATATTGGTAAAAATGAATATATTTACGTATTATCAAACTACATGGAAAACGTGAAAAAAGTCACTATTTTACCATATATGAGGATTTTAACTTCAAATCATAGAGCGAGGTTTCGTATTATTTAGATCCAAGAAAAGACATATGACAATGTTGTTTCCAATACAAATGATAAAAATCAATGTGTTTTCATTAGAATTTACTAAAATGTTCCTGATTTTCTGTTTATATTACCGATGGAAGATGTACAGGTAAAATCGTTCTATTCCGGCTGAAACGTCGATATATGCAATAAAAACAGAACTTCTCCCCTTTTCAATCTCTTACTCAGTATTTTAACGAGAAACAAATAGTTGATTGAAAATGAAGTTTTTAAGGTTATTATCTAATCAATTATGTGTTTGCATCATTTTTACGTATATATAGTGAATTAATACCCATAAACTGAAAATTCACAAAAACGTGGAAAAACGGTTAAATATATCCTAATACGATGATATTTTGTTTAAATCACATAGAGGAAAAGGAGATGATGAACGTTATAATATTGCTAAATTCGATGATTTTTCGTACGAAACAAAATGCAAGAAAACTTGCTTAAAATGCTATATTATTCGACATTCTGAGATTTGAAGGCCAAATCACATATCGTGATACTACATGAAGTAGTATCGAAATATTGGTAAAAACGAATATATTTACGTAAAATCACACTACATGGAAAACGTGAAAAAAGTCACTATTTTACCATATATGAGGATTTTAACTTCAAATCATAGAGCGAGGTTTCGTATTATTTAGATCCAAGAAAAGACATATGACAATGTTGTTTCCAATACAAATAATAAAAATCAATGTGTTTTCATTAGAATTAACTAAAATGTTTCTGATTTTCCGCTTATATTACTGATGGAAGATGTACACGAAAACCGCTCTATTCCGGCTGAAACGTCGATATATGCAATAAAAACACAACTTCTCCCCTTTTCAATCTCTTACTCAGTATTTTAACGAGAAACAAATAGTTGATTGAAAAAGAAGTTTTTAAGGTTATTAAAATCAATTATGTGTTTGCATCATTTTTATCGTATATATAGTGAATTAATACCCATAAACTGAAAATTCACGAAAACGTGGAAAAATGGCAAAATATTGCCTAATTCGATGATATTTTGTTTAAATCACTAAGAGGAAAAGGGGATGATAAACGTCAAAATATTGCTAAATTCGATGATTTTTCGTACGAAACAAAATGCAAGAAAACTTGCTTAAAATGCTATATTATTCGACATTCTGAGATTTGAAGGCCAAATCACATATCGTGATACTACATGAAGTAGTATCGAAATATTGGTAAAAACGAATATATTTACGTAAAATCACACTACATGGAAAACGTGAAAAAAGTCACTATTTTACCATATATGAGGATTTTAACTTCAAATCATAGAGCGAGGTTTCGTATTATTTAGATCCAAGAAAAGACATATGACAATGTTGTTTCCAATACAAATAATAAAAATCAATGTGTTTTCATTAGAATTAACTAAAATGTTTCTGATTTTCCGCTTATATTACTGATGGAAGATATACACGAAAACCGCTCTATTCCGGCTGAAACGTCGATATATGCAATAAAAACAGAACTTCTCCCCTTTTCAATCTCTTACTCAGTATTTTAACGAGAAACAAATAGTTGATTGAAAATGAAGTTTTTAAGGTTATTATCTAATCAATTATGTGTTTGCATCAATTTTACGTATATATAGTGAATTAATACCCCTAAACTGAAAATTCACAAAAACGTGGAAAACGGCAAAATATTGCCTAATTCGATGATATTTTGTTTAAATCACATAGAGAAAAAGGGGATGATAATCGTCAAAATATTGCTAAATTCGATGATTTTTCGTACGAAACCAAATGCAAGAAAATTTGCTTAAAATGCTATATTATGCGACATTCTGAGATTTGAAGGCCAAATCACATATCGTGATACTACATGAAGTAGTATCGAAATATTGGTAAAAATGAATATATTAACGTATTATCAAACTACATGGAAAACGTGAAAAAAGTCACTATTTTACCATATATGAGGATTTTATGACAATGTTGATTTTAACGTCAAAATATTGCTAAATTCGATGATTTTTCGTACGAAACAAAATGCAAGAAAACTTGCTTAAAATGCTATATTATGCGACATTCTGAGATATGAAGGCCAAATCACATATCGTGACACTACATGAAATAGTATCGAAATATTGGTAAAAATGAATATATTTACGTATTATCAAACTACATGGAAAACGTGAAAAAAGTCACTATTTTACCATATATGAGGATTTTAACTTCAAATCATAGAGCGAGGTTTCGTATTATTTAGATCCAAGAAAAGACATATGACAATGTTGTTTCCAATACAAATGATAAAAATCAATGTGTTTTCATTAGAATTTACTAAAATGTTCCTGATTTTCTGTTTATATTACCGATGGAAGATGTACAGGTAAAATCGCTCTATTCCGGCTGAAACGTCGATATATGCAATAAAAACAGAACTTCTCCCCTTTTCAATCTCTTACTCAGTATTTTAACGAGAAACAAATAGTTGATTGAAAATGAAGTTTTTAAGGTTATTATCTAATCAATTATGTGTTTGCATCATTTTTACGTATATATAGTGAATTAATACCCATAAACTGAAAATTCACAAAAACGTGGAAAACGTCAAAATATTGCCTAATTCGATGATATTTTGTTTAAATCACATAGAGAAAAAGGGGATGATAATCGTCAAAATATTGCTAAATTCGATGATTTTTCGTACGAAACCAAATGCAAGAAAATTTGCTTAAAATGCTATATTATGCGACATTCTGAGGTATGAAGGCCAAATCACATATCGTGATACTACATGAAATAGTATCGAAATATTGGTAAAAATTAATATATTTACGTATTATCAAACTACATGGAAAACGTGAAAAAAGTCACTATTTTACCATATATGAGGATTTTAACTTCAAATCATAGAGCGAGGTTTCGTATTATTTAGATCCAAGAAAAGACATATGACAATGTTGTTTCCAATACAAATGATAAAAATCAATGTGTTTTCATTAGAATTTATTTAAATGTTCCTGATTTTCTGTTTATATTACTGATGGAAGATGTACAGGTAAAACCGCTCTATTCCGGCTGAAACGTCGATATATGCAATAAAAACAGAACTTCTCCCCTTTTCAATCTCTTACTCAGTATTTTAACGAGAAACAAATAGTTGATTGAAAATGAAGTTTTTAAGGTTATTATCTAATCAATTATGTGTTTGCATCATTTTTACGTATATATAGTGAATTAATACCCATAAACTGAAAATTCACAAAAACGTGGAAAAACGGTTAAATATTGCCTAATACGATGATATTTTGTTTAAATCACATAGAGGAAAAGGAGATGATGAACGTTAAAATATTGCTAAATTCGATGATTTTTCGTACGAAACAAAATGCAAGAAAACTTGCTTAAAATGCTATATTATTCGACATTCTGAGATTTGAAGGCCAAATCACATATCGTGATACTACATGAAGTAGTATCGAAATATTGGTAAAAACGAATATATTTACGTAAAATCACACTACATGGAAAACGTGAAAAAAGTCACTATTTTACCATATATGAGGATTTTAACTTCATATCATAGAGCGAGGTTTCGTATTATTTAGATCCAAGAAAAGACATATGACAATGTTGTTTCCAATACAAATGATAAAAATCAATGTGTTTTCATTAGAATTAACTAAAATGTTTCTGATTTTCCGCTTATATTACTGATGGAAGATGTACACGAAAACCGCTCTATTCCGGCTGAAACGTCGATATATGCAATAAAAACAGAACTTCTCCCCTTTTCAATCTCTTACTCAGTATTTTAACGAGAAACAAATAGTTGATTGAAAATGAAGTTTTTAAGGTTATTATCTAATCAATTATGTGTTTGCATCATTTTTACGTATATATAGTGAATTAATACCCATAAACTGAAAATTCACAAAAACGTGGAAAACGGCAAAATATTGCCTAATTCGATGATATTTTGCTTAAATCACATAGAGGAAAAGGGGATGATAATCGTCAAAATATTGCTAAATTCGATGATTTTTCGTACGAAACCAAATGCAAGAAAATTTGCTTAAAATGCTATATTCTGCGACATTCTGAGATTTGAAGGCCAAATCACATATCGTGATACTACATGAAATAGTATCGAAATATTGGTAAAAATGAATATATTTACGTATTATCAAACTACATGGAAAACGTGAAAAAAGTCACTATTTTACCATATATGAGGATTTTAACTTCAAATCATAGAGCGAGGTTTCGTATTATTTAGATCCAAGAAAAGACATATGACAATGTTGTGTCCAATACAAATGATAAAAATCAATGTGTTTTCATTAGAATTAACTAAAATGTTCCTGATTTTCCGTTTATATTACCGATGGAAGATGTACACGAAAATCGCTCTATTCCGGCTGAAACGTCGATATATGCAATAAAAACAGAAGTTCTCCCCTTTTCAATCTCTTACTCAGTATTTTAACGAGAAACAAATAGTTGATTGAAAATGAAGTTTTTAGGGTTGTTATCTAATCAATTATGTGTTTGCTTCATTTTTACGTATATATAGTGAATTAATACCCATAAACTGAAAATTCACAAAAACGTGGAAAAACGGTTAAATATTGCCTAATACGATGATATTTTGTTTAAATCACATAGAGGAAAAGGAGATGATGAACGTTAAAATATTGCTAAATTCGATGATTTTTCGTACGAAACAAAATGCAAGAAAACTTGCTTAAAATGCTATATTATTCGACATTCTGAGATTTGAAGGCCAAATCACATATCGTGATACTACATGAAGTAGTATCGAAATATTGGTAAAAACGAATATATTTACGTAAAATCACACTACATGGAAAACGTGAAAAAAGTCACTATTTTACCATATATGAGGATTTTGACTTCATATCATAGAGCGAGGTTTCGTATTATTTAGATCCAAGAAAAGACATATGACAATGTTGTTTCCAATACAAATGATAAAAATCAATGTGTTTTCATTAGAATTAACTAAAATGTTTCTGATTTTCCGCTTATATTACTGATGGAAGATGTACACGAAAACCGCTCTATTCCGGCTGAAACGTCGATATATGCAATAAAAACACAACTTCTCCCCTTTTCAATCTCTTACTCAGTATTTTAACGAGAAACAAATAGTTGATTGAAAAAGAAGTTTTTAAGGTTATTAAAATCAATTATGTGTTTGCATCATTTTTATCGTATATATAGTGAATTAATACCGATAAACTGAAAATTCACGAAAACGTGGAAAAATGGCAAAATATTGCCTAATTCGATGATATTTTGTTTAAATCACTAAGAGGAAAAGGGGATGATAAACGTCAAATTATTGCTAAATTCGATGATTTTTCGTACGAAACAAAATGCAAGAAAACTTGCTTAAAATGCTATATTATTCGACATTCTGAGATTTGAAGGCCAAATCACATATCGTGATACTACATGAAGTAGTATCGAAATATTGGTAAAAACTAATATATTTACGTAAAATCACACTACATGGAAAACGTGAAAAAAGTCACTATTTTACCATATATGAGGATTTTAACTTCAAATCATAGAGCGAGGTTTCGTATTATTTAGATCCAAGAAAAGACATATGACAATGTTGTTTCCAATACAAATAATAAAAATCAATGTGTTTTCATTAGAATTAACTAAAATGTTTCTGATTTTCCGCTTATATTACTGATGGAAGATATACACGAAAACCGCTCTATTCCGGCTGAAACGTCGATATATGCAATAAAAACAGAACTTCTCCCCTTTTCAATCTCTTACTCAGTATTTTAACGAGAAACAAATAGTTGATTGAAAATGAAGTTTTTAAGGTTATTATCTAATCAATTATGTGTTTGCATCATTTTTACGTATATATAGTGAATTAATACCCTTAAACTGAAAATTCACAAAAACGTGGAAAACGGCAAAATATTGCCTAATTCTATGATATTTTGTTTAAATCACATAGAGAAAAAGGGGATGATAATCGTCAAAATATTGCTAAATTCGATGATTTTTCGTACGAAACCAAATGCAAGAAAATTTGCTTTAAATGCTATATTATGCGACATTCTGAGATTTGAAGGCCAAATCACATATCGTGATACTACATGAAGTAGTATCGAAATATTGGTAAAAACGAATATATTTACGTAAAATCACACTACATGGAAAACGTGAAAAAAGTCACTATTTTACCATATATGAGGATTTTAACTTCAAATCATAGAGCAAGGTTTCGTATTATTTAGATCCAAGAAAAGACATATGACAATGTTGTTTCCAATACAAATGATAAAAATCAATGTGTTTTCATTAGAATTAACTAAAATGTTTCTGATTTTCCGCTTATATTACTGATGGAAGATGTACACGAAAACCGCTCTATTCCGGCTGAAACGTCGATATATGCAATAAAAACAGAACTTCTCCCCTTTTCAATCTCTTACTCAGTATTTTAACGAGAAACAAATAGTTGATTGAAAATGAAGTTTTTAAGGTTATTATCTAATCAATTATGTGTTTGCATCAATTTTACGTATATATAGTGAATTAATACCCCTAAACTGAAAATTCACAAAAACGTGGAAAACGGCAAAATATTGCCTAATTCGATGATATTTTGTTTAAATCACATAGAGAAAAAGGGGATGATAATCGTCAAAATATTGCTAAATTCGATGATTTTTCGTACGAAACCAAATGCAAGAAAATTTGCTTAAAATGCTATATTCTGCGACATTCTGAGATTTGAAGGCCAAATCACATATCGTGATACTACATGAAATAGTATCGAAATATTGGTAAAAATGAATATATTAACGTATTATCAAACTACATGGAAAACGTGAAAAAAGTCACTATTTTACCATATATGAGGATTTTATGACAATGTTGATTTTAACGTCAAAATATTGCTAAATTCGATGATTTTTCGTACGAAACAAAATGCAAGAAAACTTGCTTAAAATGCTATATTATGCGACATTCTGAGATATGAAGGCCAAATCACATATCGTGACACTACATGAAATAGTATCGAAATATTGGTAAAAATGAATATATTTACGTATTATCAAACTACATGGAAAACGTGAAAAAAGTCACTATTTTACCATATATGAGGATTTTAACTTCAAATCATAGAGCGAGGTTTCGTATTATTTAGATCCAAGAAAAGACATATGACAATGTTGTTTCCAATACAAATGATAAAAATCAATGTGTTTTCATTAGAATTTACTAAAATGTTCCTGATTTTCTGTTTATATTACCGATGGAAGATGTACAGGTAAAATCGCTCTATTCCGGCTGAAACGTCGATATATGCAATAAAAACAGAACTTCTCCCCTTTTCAATCTCTTACTCAGTATTTTAACGAGAAACAAATAGTTGATTGAAAATGAAGTTTTTAAGGTTATTATCTAATCAATTATGTGTTTGCATCATTTTTACGTATATATAGTGAATTAATACCCATAAACTGAAAATTCACAAAAACGTGGAAAAACGGTTAAATATTGCCTAATACGATGATATTTTGTTTAAATCACATAGAGGAAAAGGAGATGATGAACGTTAAAATATTGCTAAATTCGATGATTTTTCGTACGAAACAAAATGCAAGAAAACTTGCTTAAAATGCTATATTATTCGACATTCTGAGATTTGAAGGCCAAATCACATATCGTGATACTACATGAAGTAGTATCGAAATATTGGTAAAAACGAATATATTTACGTAAAATCACACTACATGGAAAACGTGAAAAAAGTCACTATTTTACCATATATGAGGATTTTAACTTCAAATCATAGAGCGAGGTTTCGTATTATTTAGATCCAAGAAAAGACATATGACAATGTTGTTTCCAATACAAATGATAAAAATCAATGTGTTTTCATTAGAATTAACTAAAATGTTTCTGATTTTCCGCTTATATTACTGATGGAAGATGTACACGAAAACCGCTCTATTCCGGCTGAAACGTCGATATATGCAATAAAAACAGAACTTCTCCCCTTTTCAATCTCTTACTCAGTATTTTAACGAGAAACAAATAGTTGATTGAAAATGAAGTTTTTAAGGTTATTATATAATCAATTATGTGTTTGCATCAATTTTACGTATATATAGTGAATTAATACCCCTAAACTGAAAATTCACAAAAACGTGGAAAACGGCAAAATATTGCCTAATTCGATGATATTTTGTTTAAATCACATAGAGAAAAAGGGGATGATAATCGTCAAAATATTGCTAAATTCGATGATTTTTCGTACGAAACCAAATGCAAGAAAATTTGCTTAAAATGCTATATTCTGCGACATTCTGAGATTTGAAGGCCAAATCACATATCGTGATACTACATGAAATAGTATCGAAATATTGGTAAAAATGAATATATTTACGTATTATCAAACTACATGGAAAACGTGAAAAAGTCACTATTTTACCATATATGAGGATTTTATGACAATGTTGATTTTAACGTCAAAATATTGCTAAATTCGATGATTTTTCGTACGAAACAAAATGCAAGAAAACTTGCTTAAAATGCTATATTATTCGACATTCTGAGATTTGAAGGCCAAATCACATATCGTGATACTACATGAAGTAGTATCGAAATATTGGTAAAAACGAATATATTTACGTAAAATCACACTACATGGAAAACGTGAAAAAAGTCACTATTTTACCATATATGAGGATTTTAACTTCAAATCATAGAGCGAGGTTTCGTATTATTTAGATCCAAGAAAAGACATATGACAATGTTGTTTCCAATACAAATAATAAAAATCAATGTGTTTTCATTAGAATTAACTAAAATGTTTCTGATTTTCCGCTTATATTACTGATGGAAGATGTACACGAAAACCGCTCTATTCCGGCTGAAACGTCGATATATGCAATAAAAACAGAACTTCTCCCCTTTTCAATCTCTTACTCAGTATTTTAACGAGAAACAAATAGTTGATTGAAAATGAAGTTTTTAAGGTTATTATCTAATCAATTATGTGTTTGCATCATTTTTACGTATATATAGTGAATTAATACCCATAAACTGAAAATTCACAAAAACGTGGAAAACGGCAAAATATTGCCTAATTCGATTATATTTTGTTTAAATCACATAGAGAAAAAGGGGATGATAATCGTCAAAATATTGCTAAATTCGATGATTTTTCGTACGAAACCAAATGCAAGAAAATTTGCTTAAAATGCTATATTCTGCGACATTCTGAGATTTGAAGGCCAAATCACATATCGTGATACTACATGAAATAGTATCGAAATATTGGTAAAAATGAATATATTTACGTATTATCAAACTACATGGAAAACGTGAAAAAAGTCACTATTTTACCATATATGAGGATTTTAACTTCAAATCATAGAGCGAGGTTTCGTATTATTTAGATCCAAAAAAAGACATATGACAATGTTGTGTCCAATACAAATGATAAAAATCAATGTGTTTTCATTAGAATTAACTAAAATGTTCCTGATTTTCCGTTTATATTACCGTTGGAAGATGTACACGAAAACCGCTCTATTCCGGCTGAAACGTCGATATATGCAATAAAAACAGAACTTCTCCCCTTTTCAATCTCTTACTCAGTATTTTAACGAGAAACAAATAGTTGATTGAAAATGAAGTTTTTAGGGTTATTATCTAATCAATTATGTGTTTGCTTCATTTTTACGTATATATAGTGAATTAATACCCATAAACTGAAAATTCACAAAAACGTGGAAAAACGGTTAAATATTGCCTAATACGATGATATTTTGTTTAAATCACATAGAGGAAAAGGGGATGATGAACGTTAAAATATTGCTAAATTCGATGATTTTTCGTACGAAACAAAATGCAAGAAAACTTGCTTAAAATGCTATATTATTCGACATTCTGAGATTTGAAGGCCAAATCACATATCGTGATACTACATGAAGTAGTATCGAAATATTGGTAAAAACGAATATATTTACGTAAAATCACACTACATGGAAAACGTGAAAAAAGTCACTATTTTACCATATATGAGGATTTTAACTTCAAATCATAGAGCGAGGTTTCGTATTATTTAGATCCAAGAAAAGACATATGACAATGTTGTTTCCAATACAAATGATAAAAATCAATGTGTTTTCATTAGAATTAACTAAAATGTTTCTGATTTTCCGCTTATATTACTGATGGAAGATGTACACGAAAACCGCTCTATTCCGGCTGAAACGTCGATATATGCAATAAAAACAGAACTTCTCCCCTTTTCAATCTCTTACTCAGTATTTTAACGAGAAACAAATAGTTGATTGAAAATGAAGTTTTTAAGGTTATTATCTAATCAATTATGTGTTTGCATCAATTTTACGTATATATAGTGAATTAATACCCCTAAACTGAAAATTCACAAAAACGTGGAAAACGGCAAAATATTGCCTAATTCGATGATATTTTGTTTAAATCACATAGAGAAAAAGGGGATGATAATCGTCAAAATATTGCTAAATTCGATGATTTTTCGTACGAAACCAAATGCAAGAAAATTTGCTTAAAATGCTATATTCTGCGACATTCTGAGATTTGAAGGCCAAATCACATATCGTGATACTACATGAAATAGTATCGAAATATTGGTAAAAATGAATATATTTACGTATTATCAAACTACATGGAAAACGTGAAAAAAGTCACTATTTTACCATATATGAGGATTTTAACTTCAAATCATAGAGCGAGGTTTCGTATTATTTAGATCCAAGAAAAGACATATGACAATGTTGTGTCCAATACAAATGATAAAAATCAATGTGTTTTCATTAGAATTAACTAAAATGTTCCTGATTTTCCGTTTATATTACCGATGGAAGATGTACACGAAAATCGCTCTATTCCGGCTGAAACGTCGATATATGCAATAAAAACAGAAGTTCTCCCCTTTTCAATCTCTTACTCAGTATTTTAACGAGAAACAAATAGTTGATTGAAAATGAAGTTTTTAGGGTTGTTATCTAATCAATTATGTGTTTGCTTCATTTTTACGTATATATAGTGAATTAATACCCATAAACTGAAAATTCACAAAAACGTGGAAAAACGGTTAAATATTGCCTAATACGATGATATTTTGTTTAAATCACATAGAGGAAAAGGAGATGATGAACGTTAAAATATTGCTAAATTCGATGATTTTTCGTACGAAACAAAATGCAAGAAAACTTGCTTAAAATGCTATATTATTCGACATTCTGAGATTTGAAGGCCAAATCACATATCGTGATACTACATGAAGTAGTATCGAAATATTGGTAAAAACGAATATATTTACGTAAAATCACACTACATGGAAAACGTGAAAAAAGTCACTATTTTACCATATATGAGGATTTTGACTTCATATCATAGAGCGAGGTTTCGTATTATTTAGATCCAAGAAAAGACATATGACAATGTTGTTTCCAATACAAATGATAAAAATCAATGTGTTTTCATTAGAATTAACTAAAATGTTTCTGATTTTCCGCTTATATTACTGATGGAAGATGTACACGAAAACCGCTCTATTCCGGCTGAAACGTCGATATATGCAATAAAAACACAACTTCTCCCCTTTTCAATCTCTTACTCAGTATTTTAACGAGAAACAAATAGTTGATTGAAAAAGAAGTTTTTAAGGTTATTAAAATCAATTATGTGTTTGCATCATTTTTATCGTATATATAGTGAATTAATACCGATAAACTGAAAATTCACGAAAACGTGGAAAAATGGCAAAATATTGCCTAATTCGATGATATTTTGTTTAAATCACTAAGAGGAAAAGGGGATGATAAACGTCAAATTATTGCTAAATTCGATGATTTTTCGTACGAAACAAAATGCAAGAAAACTTGCTTAAAATGCTATATTATTCGACATTCTGAGATTTGAAGGCCAAATCACATATCGTGATACTACATGAAGTAGTATCGAAATATTGGTAAAAACTAATATATTTACGTAAAATCACACTACATGGAAAACGTGAAAAAAGTCACTATTTTACCATATATGAGGATTTTAACTTCAAATCATAGAGCGAGGTTTCGTATTATTTAGATCCAAGAAAAGACATATGACAATGTTGTTTCCAATACAAATAATAAAAATCAATGTGTTTTCATTAGAATTAACTAAAATGTTTCTGATTTTCCGCTTATATTACTGATGGAAGATATACACGAAAACCGCTCTATTCCGGCTGAAACGTCGATATATGCAATAAAAACAGAACTTCTCCCCTTTTCAATCTCTTACTCAGTATTTTAACGAGAAACAAATAGTTGATTGAAAATGAAGTTTTTAAGGTTATTATCTAATCAATTATGTGTTTGCATCATTTTTACGTATATATAGTGAATTAATACCCTTAAACTGAAAATTCACAAAAACGTGGAAAACGGCAAAATATTGCCTAATTCTATGATATTTTGTTTAAATCACATAGAGAAAAAGGGGATGATAATCGTCAAAATATTGCTAAATTCGATGATTTTTCGTACGAAACCAAATGCAAGAAAATTTGCTTTAAATGCTATATTATGCGACATTCTGAGATTTGAAGGCCAAATCACATATCGTGATACTACATGAAGTAGTATCGAAATATTGGTAAAAACGAATATATTTACGTAAAATCACACTACATGGAAAACGTGAAAAAAGTCACTATTTTACCATATATGAGGATTTTAACTTCAAATCATAGAGCAAGGTTTCGTATTATTTAGATCCAAGAAAAGACATATGACAATGTTGTTTCCAATACAAATGATAAAAATCAATGTGTTTTCATTAGAATTAACTAAAATGTTTCTGATTTTCCGCTTATATTACTGATGGAAGATGTACACGAAAACCGCTCTATTCCGGCTGAAACGTCGATATATGCAATAAAAACAGAACTTCTCCCCTTTTCAATCTCTTACTCAGTATTTTAACGAGAAACAAATAGTTGATTGAAAATGAAGTTTTTAAGGTTATTATCTAATCAATTATGTGTTTGCATCAATTTTACGTATATATAGTGAATTAATACCCCTAAACTGAAAATTCACAAAAACGTGGAAAACGGCAAAATATTGCCTAATTCGATGATATTTTGTTTAAATCACATAGAGAAAAAGGGGATGATAATCGTCAAAATATTGCTAAATTCGATGATTTTTCGTACGAAACCAAATGCAAGAAAATTTGCTTAAAATGCTATATTCTGCGACATTCTGAGATTTGAAGGCCAAATCACATATCGTGATACTACATGAAATAGTATCGAAATATTGGTAAAAATGAATATATTAACGTATTATCAAACTACATGGAAAACGTGAAAAAAGTCACTATTTTACCATATATGAGGATTTTATGACAATGTTGATTTTAACGTCAAAATATTGCTAAATTCGATGATTTTTCGTACGAAACAAAATGCAAGAAAACTTGCTTAAAATGCTATATTATGCGACATTCTGAGATATGAAGGCCAAATCACATATCGTGACACTACATGAAATAGTATCGAAATATTGGTAAAAATGAATATATTTACGTATTATCAAACTACATGGAAAACGTGAAAAAAGTCACTATTTTACCATATATGAGGATTTTAACTTCAAATCATAGAGCGAGGTTTCGTATTATTTAGATCCAAGAAAAGACATATGACAATGTTGTTTCCAATACAAATGATAAAAATCAATGTGTTTTCATTAGAATTTACTAAAATGTTCCTGATTTTCTGTTTATATTACCGATGGAAGATGTACAGGTAAAATCGCTCTATTCCGGCTGAAACGTCGATATATGCAATAAAAACAGAACTTCTCCCCTTTTCAATCTCTTACTCAGTATTTTAACGAGAAACAAATAGTTGATTGAAAATGAAGTTTTTAAGGTTATTATCTAATCAATTATGTGTTTGCATCATTTTTACGTATATATAGTGAATTAATACCCATAAACTGAAAATTCACAAAAACGTGGAAAAACGGTTAAATATTGCCTAATACGATGATATTTTGTTTAAATCACATAGAGGAAAAGGAGATGATGAACGTTAAAATATTGCTAAATTCGATGATTTTTCGTACGAAACAAAATGCAAGAAAACTTGCTTAAAATGCTATATTATTCGACATTCTGAGATTTGAAGGCCAAATCACATATCGTGATACTACATGAAGTAGTATCGAAATATTGGTAAAAACGAATATATTTACGTAAAATCACACTACATGGAAAACGTGAAAAAAGTCACTATTTTACCATATATGAGGATTTTAACTTCAAATCATAGAGCGAGGTTTCGTATTATTTAGATCCAAGAAAAGACATATGACAATGTTGTTTCCAATACAAATGATAAAAATCAATGTGTTTTCATTAGAATTAACTAAAATGTTTCTGATTTTCCGCTTATATTACTGATGGAAGATGTACACGAAAACCGCTCTATTCCGGCTGAAACGTCGATATATGCAATAAAAACAGAACTTCTCCCCTTTTCAATCTCTTACTCAGTATTTTAACGAGAAACAAATAGTTGATTGAAAATGAAGTTTTTAAGGTTATTATATAATCAATTATGTGTTTGCATCAATTTTACGTATATATAGTGAATTAATACCCCTAAACTGAAAATTCACAAAAACGTGGAAAACGGCAAAATATTGCCTAATTCGATGATATTTTGTTTAAATCACATAGAGAAAAAGGGGATGATAATCGTCAAAATATTGCTAAATTCGATGATTTTTCGTACGAAACCAAATGCAAGAAAATTTGCTTAAAATGCTATATTCTGCGACATTCTGAGATTTGAAGGCCAAATCACATATCGTGATACTACATGAAATAGTATCGAAATATTGGTAAAAATGAATATATTTACGTATTATCAAACTACATGGAAAACGTGAAAAAGTCACTATTTTACCATATATGAGGATTTTATGACAATGTTGATTTTAACGTCAAAATATTGCTAAATTCGATGATTTTTCGTACGAAACAAAATGCAAGAAAACTTGCTTAAAATGCTATATTATTCGACATTCTGAGATTTGAAGGCCAAATCACATATCGTGATACTACATGAAGTAGTATCGAAATATTGGTAAAAACGAATATATTTACGTAAAATCACACTACATGGAAAACGTGAAAAAAGTCACTATTTTACCATATATGAGGATTTTAACTTCAAATCATAGAGCGAGGTTTCGTATTATTTAGATCCAAGAAAAGACATATGACAATGTTGTTTCCAATACAAATAATAAAAATCAATGTGTTTTCATTAGAATTAACTAAAATGTTTCTGATTTTCCGCTTATATTACTGATGGAAGATGTACACGAAAACCGCTCTATTCCGGCTGAAACGTCGATATATGCAATAAAAACAGAACTTCTCCCCTTTTCAATCTCTTACTCAGTATTTTAACGAGAAACAAATAGTTGATTGAAAATGAAGTTTTTAAGGTTATTATCTAATCAATTATGTGTTTGCATCATTTTTACGTATATATAGTGAATTAATACCCATAAACTGAAAATTCACAAAAACGTGGAAAACGGCAAAATATTGCCTAATTCGATTATATTTTGTTTAAATCACATAGAGAAAAAGGGGATGATAATCGTCAAAATATTGCTAAATTCGATGATTTTTCGTACGAAACCAAATGCAAGAAAATTTGCTTAAAATGCTATATTCTGCGACATTCTGAGATTTGAAGGCCAAATCACATATCGTGATACTACATGAAATAGTATCGAAATATTGGTAAAAATGAATATATTTACGTATTATCAAACTACATGGAAAACGTGAAAAAAGTCACTATTTTACCATATATGAGGATTTTAACTTCAAATCATAGAGCGAGGTTTCGTATTATTTAGATCCAAAAAAAGACATATGACAATGTTGTGTCCAATACAAATGATAAAAATCAATGTGTTTTCATTAGAATTAACTAAAATGTTCCTGATTTTCCGTTTATATTACCGTTGGAAGATGTACACGAAAACCGCTCTATTCCGGCTGAAACGTCGATATATGCAATAAAAACAGAACTTCTCCCCTTTTCAATCTCTTACTCAGTATTTTAACGAGAAACAAATAGTTGATTGAAAATGAAGTTTTTAGGGTTATTATCTAATCAATTATGTGTTTGCTTCATTTTTACGTATATATAGTGAATTAATACCCATAAACTGAAAATTCACAAAAACGTGGAAAAACGGTTAAATATTGCCTAATACGATGATATTTTGTTTAAATCACATAGAGGAAAAGGGGATGATGAACGTTAAAATATTGCTAAATTCGATGATTTTTCGTACGAAACAAAATGCAAGAAAACTTGCTTAAAATGCTATATTATTCGACATTCTGAGATTTGAAGGCCAAATCACATATCGTGATACTACATGAAGTAGTATCGAAATATTGGTAAAAACGAATATATTTACGTAAAATCACACTACATGGAAAACGTGAAAAAAGTCACTATTTTACCATATATGAGGATTTTAACTTCAAATCATAGAGCGAGGTTTCGTATTATTTAGATCCAAGAAAAGACATATGACAATGTTGTTTCCAATACAAATGATAAAAATCAATGTGTTTTCATTAGAATTAACTAAAATGTTTCTGATTTTCCGCTTATATTACTGATGGAAGATGTACACGAAAACCGCTCTATTCCGGCTGAAACGTCGATATATGCAATAAAAACAGAACTTCTCCCCTTTTCAATCTCTTACTCAGTATTTTAACGAGAAACAAATAGTTGATTGAAAATGAAGTTTTTAAGGTTATTATCTAATCAATTATGTGTTTGCATCAATTTTACGTATATATAGTGAATTAATACCCCTAAACTGAAAATTCACAAAAACGTGGAAAACGGCAAAATATTGCCTAATTCGATGATATTTTGTTTAAATCACATAGAGAAAAAGGGGATGATAATCGTCAAAATATTGCTAAATTCGATGATTTTTCGTACGAAACCAAATGCAAGAAAATTTGCTTAAAATGCTATATTCTGCGACATTCTGAGATTTGAAGGCCAAATCACATATCGTGATACTACATGAAATAGTATCGAAATATTGGTAAAAATGAATATATTTACGTATTATCAAACTACATGGAAAACGTGAAAAAAGTCACTATTTTACCATATATGAGGATTTTAACTTCAAATCATAGAGCGAGGTTTCGTATTATTTAGATCCAAGAAAAGACATATGACAATGTTGTGTCCAATACAAATGATAAAAATCAATGTGTTTTCATTAGAATTAACTAAAATGTTCCTGATTTTCCGTTTATATTACCATTGGAAGATGTACACGAAAACCGCTCTATTCCGGCTGAAACGTCGATATATGCAATAAAAACAGAACTTCTCCCCTTTTCAATCTCTTACTCAGTATTTTAACGAGAAACAAATAGTTGATTGAAAATGAAGTTTTTAGGGTTATTATCTAATCAATTATGTGTTTGCTTCATTTTTACGTATATATAGTGAATTAATACCCATAAACTGAAAATTCACAAAAACGTGGAAAAACGGTTAAATATTGCCTAATACGATGATATTTTGTTTAAATCACATAGAGGAAAAGGGGATGATGAACGTTAAAATATTGCTAAATTCGATGATTTTTCGTACGAAACAAAATGCAAGAAAACTTGCTTAAAATGCTATATTATTCGACATTCTGAGATTTGAAGGCCAAATCACATATCGTGATACTACATGAAGTAGTATCGAAATATTGGTAAAAACGAATATATTTACGTAAAATCACACTACATGGAAAACGTGAAAAAAGTCACTATTTTACCATATATGAGGATTTTAACTTCAAATCATAGAGCGAGGTTTCGTATTATTTAGATCCAAGAAAAGACATATGACAATGTTGTTTCCAATACAAATGATAAAAATCAATGTGTTTTCATTAGAATTAACTAAAATGTTTCTGATTTTCCGCTTATATTACTGATGGAAGATGTACACGAAAACCGCTCTATTCCGGCTGAAACGTCGATATATGCAATAAAAACAGAACTTCTCCCCTTTTCAATCTCTTACTCAGTATTTTAACGAGAAACAAATAGTTGATTGAAAATGAAGTTTTTAAGGTTATTATCTAATCAATTATGTGTTTGCATCAATTTTACGTATATATAGTGAATTAATACCCCTAAACTGAAAATTCACAAAAACGTGGAAAACGGCAAAATATTGCCTAATTCGATGATATTTTGTTTAAATCACATAGAGAAAAAGGGGATGATAATCGTCAAAATATTGCTAAATTCGATGATTTTTCGTACGAAACCAAATGCAAGAAAATTTGCTTAAAATGCTATATTCTGCGACATTCTGAGATTTGAAGGCCAAATCACATATCGTGATACTACATGAAATAGTATCGAAATATTGGTAAAAATGAATATATTTACGTATTATCAAACTACATGGAAAACGTGAAAAAGTCACTATTTTACCATATATGAGGATTTTATGACAATGTTGATTTTAACGTCAAAATATTGCTAAATTCGATGATTTTTCGTACGAAACAAAATGCAAGAAAACTTGCTTAAAATGCTATATTATGCGACATTCTGAGATATGAAGGCCAAATCACATATCGTGACACTACATGAAATAGTATCGAAATATTGGTAAAAATGAATATATTTACGTATTATCAAACTACATGGAAAACGTGAAAAAAGTCACTATTTTACCATATATGAGGATTTTAACTTCAAATCATAGAGCGAGGTTTCGTATTATTTAGATCCAAGAAAAGACATATGACAATGTTGTTTCCAATACAAATGATAAAAATCAATGTGTTTTCATTAGAATTTACTAAAATGTTCCTGATTTTCTGTTTATATTACCGATGGAAGATGTACAGGTAAAATCGCTCTATTCCGGCTGAAACGTCGATATATGCAATAAAAACAGAACTTCTCCCCTTTTCAATCTCTTACTCAGTATTTTAACGAGAAACAAATAGTTGATTGAAAAAGAAGTTTTTAAGGTTATTAAAATCAATTATGTGTTTGCATCATTTTTATCGTATATATAGTGAATTAATACCCATAAACTGAAAATTCACGAAAACGTGGAAAAATGGCAAAATATTGCCTAATTCGATGATATTTTGTTTAAATCACTAAGAGGAAAAGGGGATGATGAACGTTAAAATATTGCTAAATTCGATGATTTTTCGTACGAAACAAAATGCAAGAAAACTTGCTTAAAATGCTATATTATTCGACATTCTGAGATTTGAAGGCCAAATCACATATCGTGATACTACATGAAGTAGTATCGAAATATTGGTAAAAACGAATATATTTACGTAAAATCACACTACATGGAAAACGTGAAAAAAGTCACTATTTTACCATATATGAGGATTTTAACTTCAAATCATAGAGCGAGGTTTCGTATTATTTAGATCCAAGAAAAGACATATGACAATGTTGTTTCCAATACAAATAATAAAAATCAATGTGTTTTCATTAGAATTAACTAAAATGTTTCTGATTTTCCGCTTATATTACTGATGGAAGATATACACGAAAACCGCTCTATTCCGGCTGAAACGTCGATATATGCAATAAAAACAGAACTTCTCCCCTTTTCAATCTCTTACTCAGTATTTTAACGAGAAACAAATAGTTGATTGAAAATGAAGTTTTTAAGGTTATTATCTAATCAATTATGTGTTTGCATCATTTTTACGTATATATAGTGAATTAATACCCATAAACTGAAAATTCACAAAAACGTGGAAAACGTCAAAATATTGCCTAATTCGATGATATTTTGTTTAAATCACATAGAGAAAAAGGGGATGATAATCGTCAAAATATTGCTAAATTCGATGATTTTTCGTACGAAACCAAATGCAAGAAAATTTGCTTAAAATGCTATATTATGCGACATTCTGAGGTATGAAGGCCAAATCACATATCGTGATACTACATGAAATAGTATCGAAATATTGGTAAAAATGAATATATTTACGTATTATCAAACTACATGGAAAACGTGAAAAAAGTCACTATTTTACCATATATGAGGATTTTAACTTCAAATCATAGAGCGAGGTTTCGTATTATTTAGATCCAAGAAAAGACATATGACAATGTTGTTTCCAATACAAATGATAAAAATCAATGTGTTTTCATTAGAATTTATTTAAATGTTCCTGATTTTCTGTTTATATTACTGATGGAAGATGTACAGGTAAAACCGCTCTATTCCGGCTGAAACGTCGATATATGCAATAAAAACAGAACTTCTCCCCTTTTCAATCTCTTACTCAGTATTTTAACGAGAAACAAATAGTTGATTGAAAATGAAGTTTTTAAGGTTATTATCTAATCAATTATGTGTTTGCATCATTTTTACGTATATATAGTGAATTAATACCCATAAACTGAAAATTCACAAAAACGTGGAAAAACGGTTAAATATTGCCTAATACGATGATATTTTGTTTAAATCACATAGAGGAAAAGGAGATGATGAACGTTAAAATATTGCTAAATTCGATGATTTTTCGTACGAAACAAAATGCAAGAAAACTTGCTTAAAATGCTATATTATTCGACATTCTGAGATTTGAAGGCCAAATCACATATCGTGATACTACATGAAGTAGTATCGAAATATTGGTAAAAACGAATATATTTACGTAAAATCACACTACATGGAAAACGTGAAAAAAGTCACTATTTTACCATATATGAGGATTTTAACTTCATATCATAGAGCGAGGTTTCGTATTATTTAGATCCAAGAAAAGACATATGACAATGTTGTTTCCAATACAAATGATAAAAATCAATGTGTTTTCATTAGAATTAACTAAAATGTTTCTGATTTTCCGCTTATATTACTGATGGAAGATGTACACGAAAACCGCTCTATTCCGGCTGAAACGTCGATATATGCAATAAAAACAGAACTTCTCCCCTTTTCAATCTCTTACTCAGTATTTTAACGAGAAACAAATAGTTGATTGAAAATGAAGTTTTTAAGGTTATTATCTAATCAATTATGTGTTTGCATCATTTTTACGTATATATAGTGAATTAATACCCATAAACTGAAAATTCACAAAAACGTGGAAAACGGCAAAATATTGCCTAATTCGATGATATTTTGCTTAAATCACATAGAGGAAAAGGGGATGATAATCGTCAAAATATTGCTAAATTCGATGATTTTTCGTACGAAACCAAATGCAAGAAAATTTGCTTAAAATGCTATATTCTGCGACATTCTGAGATTTGAAGGCCAAATCACATATCGTGATACTACATGAAATAGTATCGAAATATTGGTAAAAATGAATATATTTACGTATTATCAAACTACATGGAAAATGTGAAAAAAGTCACTATTTTACCATATATGAGGATTTTAACTTCAAATCATAGAGCGAGGTTTCGTATTATTTAGATCCAAGAAAAGACATATGACAATGTTGTGTCCAATACAAATGATAAAAATCAATGTGTTTTCATTAGAATTAACTAAAATGTTCCTGATTTTCCGTTTATATTACCGATGGAAGATGTACACGAAAATCGCTCTATTCCGGCTGAAACGTCGATATATGCAATAAAAACAGAAGTTCTCCCCTTTTCAATCTCTTACTCAGTATTTTAACGAGAAACAAATAGTTGATTGAAAATGAAGTTTTTAGGGTTATTATCTAATCAATTATGTGTTTGCTTCATTTTTACGTATATATAGTGAATTAATACCCATAAACTGAAAATTCACAAAAACGTGGAAAAACGGTTAAATATTGCCTAATACGATGATATTTTGTTTAAATCACATAGAGGAAAAGGAGATGATGAACGTTAAAATATTGCTAAATTCGATGATTTTTCGTACGAAACAAAATGCAAGAAAACTTGCTTAAAATGCTATATTATTCGACATTCTGAGATTTGAAGGCCAAATCACATATCGTGATACTACATGAAGTAGTATCGAAATATTGGTAAAAACGAATATATTTACGTAAAATCACACTACATGGAAAACGTGAAAAAAGTCACTATTTTACCATATATGAGGATTTTAACTTCATATCATAGAGCGAGGTTTCGTATTATTTAGATCCAAGAAAAGACATATGACAATGTTGTTTCCAATACAAATGATAAAAATCAATGTGTTTTCATTAGAATTAACTAAAATGTTTCTGATTTTCCGCTTATATTACTGATGGAAGATGTACACGAAAACCGCTCTATTCCGGCTGAAACGTCGATATATGCAATAAAAACACAACTTCTCCCCTTTTCAATCTCTTACTCAGTATTTTAACGAGAAACAAATAGTTGATTGAAAAAGAAGTTTTTAAGGTTATTAAAATCAATTATGTGTTTGCATCATTTTTATCGTATATATAGTGAATTAATACCGATAAACTGAAAATTCACGAAAACGTGGAAAAATGGCAAAATATTGCCTAATTCGATGATATTTTGTTTAAATCACTAAGAGGAAAAGGGGATGATAAACGTCAAATTATTGCTAAATTCGATGATTTTTCGTACGAAACAAAATGCAAGAAAACTTGCTTAAAATGCTATATTATTCGACATTCTGAGATTTGAAGGCCAAATCACATATCGTGATACTACATGAAGTAGTATCGAAATATTGGTAAAAACTAATATATTTACGTAAAATCACACTACATGGAAAACGTGAAAAAAGTCACTATTTTACCATATATGAGGATTTTAACTTCAAATCATAGAGCGAGGTTTCGTATTATTTAGATCCAAGAAAAGACATATGATAATGTTGTTTCCAATACAAATAATAAAAATCAATGTGTTTTCATTAGAATTAACTAAAATGTTTCTGATTTTCCGCTTATATTACTGATGGAAGATATACACGAAAACCGCTCTATTCCGGCTGAAACGTCGATATATGCAATAAAAACAGAACTTCTCCCCTTTTCAATCTCTTACTCAGTATTTTAACGAGAAACAAATAGTTGATTGAAAATGAAGTTTTTAAGGTTATTATCTAATCAATTATGTGTTTGCATCATTTTTACGTATATATAGTGAATTAATACCCTTAAACTGAAAATTCACAAAAACGTGGAAAACGGCAAAATATTGCCTAATTCTATGATATTTTGTTTAAATCACATAGAGAAAAAGGGGATGATAATCGTCAAAATATTGCTAAATTCGATGATTTTTCGTACGAAACCAAATGCAAGAAAATTTGCTTAAAATGCTATATTATGCGACATTCTGAGATTTGAAGGCCAAATCACATATCGTGATACTACATGAAGTAGTATCGAAATATTGGTAAAAACGAATATATTTACGTAAAATCACACTACATGGAAAACGTGAAAAAAGTCACTATTTTACCATATATGAGGATTTTAACTTCAAATCATAGAGCGAGGTTTCGTATTATTTAGATCCAAGAAAAGACATATGACAATGTTGTTTCCAATACAAATGATAAAAATCAATGTGTTTTCATTAGAATTAACTAAAATGTTTCTGATTTTCCGCTTATATTACTGATGGAAGATGTACACGAAAACCGCTCTATTCCGGCTGAAACGTCGATATATGCAATAAAAACAGAACTTCTCCCCTTTTCAATCTCTTACTCAGTATTTTAACGAGAAACAAATAGTTGATTGAAAATGAAGTTTTTAAGGTTATTATCTAATCAATTATGTGTTTGCATCAATTTTACGTATATATAGTGAATTAATACCCCTAAACTGAAAATTCACAAAAACGTGGAAAACGGCAAAATATTGCCTAATTCGATGATATTTTGTTTAAATCACATAGAGAAAAAGGGGATGATAATCGTCAAAATATTGCTAAATTCGATGATTTTTCGTACGAAACCAAATGCAAGAAAATTTGCTTAAAATGCTATATTCTGCGACATTCTGAGATTTGAAGGCCAAATCACATATCGTGATACTACATGAAATAGTATCGAAATATTGGTAAAAATGAATATATTAACGTATTATCAAACTACATGGAAAACGTGAAAAAAGTCACTATTTTACCATATATGAGGATTTTATGACAATGTTGATTTTAACGTCAAAATATTGCTAAATTCGATGATTTTTCGTACGAAACAAAATGCAAGAAAACTTGCTTAAAATGCTATATTATGCGACATTCTGAGATATGAAGGCCAAATCACATATCGTGACACTACATGAAATAGTATCGAAATATTGGTAAAAATGAATATATTTACGTATTATCAAACTACATGGAAAACGTGAAAAAAGTCACTATTTTACCATATATGAGGATTTTAACTTCAAATCATAGAGCGAGGTTTCGTATTATTTAGATCCAAGAAAAGACATATGACAATGTTGTTTCCAATGCAAATGATAAAAATCAATGTGTTTTCATTAGAATTTACTAAAATGTTCCTGATTTTCTGTTTATATTACCGATGGAAGATGTACAGGTAAAATCGCTCTATTCCGGCTGAAACGTCGATATATGCAATAAAAACAGAACTTCTCCCCTTTTCAATCTCTTACTCAGTATTTTAACGAGAAACAAATAGTTGATTGAAAATGAAGTTTTTAAGGTTATTATCTAATCAATTATGTGTTTGCATCATTTTTACGTATATATAGTGAATTAATACCCATAAACTGAAAATTCACAAAAACGTGGAAAAACGGTTAAATATTGCCTAATACGATGATATTTTGTTTAAATCACATAGAGGAAAAGGAGATGATGAACGTTAAAATATTGCTAAATTCGATGATTTTTCGTACGAAACAAAATGCAAGAAAACTTGCTTAAAATGCTATATTATTCGACATTCTGAGATTTGAAGGCCAAATCACATATCGTGATACTACATGAAGTAGTATCGAAATATTGGTAAAAACGAATATATTTACGTAAAATCACACTACATGGAAAACGTGAAAAAAGTCACTATTTTACCATATATGAGGATTTTAACTTCAAATCATAGAGCGAGGTTTCGTATTATTTAGATCCAAGAAAAGACATATGACAATGTTGTTTCCAATACAAATGATAAAAATCAATGTGTTTTCATTAGAATTAACTAAAATGTTTCTGATTTTCCGCTTATATTACTGATGGAAGATGTACACGAAAACCGCTCTATTCCGGCTGAAACGTCGATATATGCAATAAAAACAGAACTTCTCCCCTTTTCAATCTCTTACTCAGTATTTTAACGAGAAACAAATAGTTGATTGAAAATGAAGTTTTTAAGGTTATTATCTAATCAATTATGTGTTTGCATCAATTTTACGTATATATAGTGAATTAATACCCCTAAACTGAAAATTCACAAAAACGTGGAAAACGGCAAAATATTGCCTAATTCGATGATATTTTGTTTAAATCACATAGAGAAAAAGGGGATGATAATCGTCAAAATATTGCTAAATTCGATGATTTTTCGTACGAAACCAAATGCAAGAAAATTTGCTTAAAATGCTATATTCTGCGACATTCTGAGATTTGAAGGCCAAATCACATATCGTGATACTACATGAAATAGTATCGAAATATTGGTAAAAATGAATATATTTACGTATTATCAAACTACATGGAAAACGTGAAAAAGTCACTATTTTACCATATATGAGGATTTTATGACAATGTTGATTTTAACGTCAAAATATTGCTAAATTCGATGATTTTTCGTACGAAACAAAATGCAAGAAAACTTGCTTAAAATGCTATATTATGCGACATTCTGAGATATGAAGGCCAAATCACATATCGTGACACTACATGAAATAGTATCGAAATATTGGTAAAAATGAATATATTTACGTATTATCAAACTACATGGAAAACGTGAAAAAAGTCACTATTTTACCATATATGAGGATTTTAACTTCAAATCATAGAGCGAGGTTTCGTATTATTTAGATCCAAGAAAAGACATATGACAATGTTGTTTCCAATACAAATGATAAAAATCAATGTGTTTTCATTAGAATTTACTAAAATGTTCCTGATTTTCTGTTTATATTACCGATGGAAGATGTACAGGTAAAATCGCTCTATTCCGGCTGAAACGTCGATATATGCAATAAAAACAGAACTTCTCCCCTTTTCAATCTCTTACTCAGTATTTTAACGAGAAACAAATAGTTGATTGAAAATGAAGTTTTTAAGGTTATTATCTAATCAATTATGTGTTTGCATCATTTTTACGTATATATAGTGAATTAATACCCATAAACTGAAAATTCACAAAAACGTGGAAAAACGGTTAAATATTGCCTAATACGATGATATTTTGTTTAAATCACATAGAGGAAAAGGAGATGATGAACGTTAAAATATTGCTAAATTCGATGATTTTTCGTACGAAACAAAATGCAAGAAAACTTGCTTAAAATGCTATATTATTCGACATTCTGAGATTTGAAGGCCAAATCACATATCGTGATACTACATGAAGTAGTATCGAAATATTGGTAAAAACGAATATATTTACGTAAAATCACACTACATGGAAAACGTGAAAAAAGTCACTATTTTACCATATATGAGGATTTTAACTTCAAATCATAGAGCGAGGTTTCGTATTATTTAGATCCAAGAAAAGACATATGACAATGTTGTTTCCAATACAAATAATAAAAATCAATGTGTTTTCATTAGAATTAACTAAAATGTTTCTGATTTTCCGCTTATATTACTGATGGAAGATGTACACGAAAACCGCTCTATTCCGGCTGAAACGTCGATATATGCAATAAAAACAGAACTTCTCCCCTTTTCAATCTCTTACTCAGTATTTTAACGAGAAACAAATAGTTGATTGAAAATGAAGTTTTTAAGGTTATTATCTAATCAATTATGTGTTTGCATCATTTTTACGTATATATAGTGAATTAATACCCATAAACTGAAAATTCACAAAAACGTGGAAAACGGCAAAATATTGCCTAATTCGATTATATTTTGTTTAAATCACATAGAGAAAAAGGGGATGATAATCGTCAAAATATTGCTAAATTCGATGATTTTTCGTACGAAACCAAATGCAAGAAAATTTGCTTAAAATTCTATATTCTGCGACATTCTGAGATTTGAAGGCCAAATCACATATCGTGATACTACATGAAATAGTATCGAAATATTGGTAAAAATGAATATATTTACGTATTATCAAACTACATGGAAAACGTGAAAAAAGTCACTATTTTACCATATATGAGGATTTTAACTTCAAATCATAGAGCGAGGTTTCGTATTATTTAGATCCAAGAAAAGACATATGACAATGTTGTGTCCAATACAAATGATAAAAATCAATGTGTTTTCATTAGAATTAACTAAAATGTTCCTGATTTTCCGTTTATATTACCGTTGGAAGATGTACACGAAAACCGCTCTATTCCGGCTGAAACGTCGATATATGCAATAAAAACAGAACTTCTCCCCTTTTCAATCTCTTACTCAGTATTTTAACGAGAAACAAATAGTTGATTGAAAATGAAGTTTTTAGGGTTATTATCTAATCAATTATGTGTTTGCTTCATTTTTACGTATATATAGTGAATTAATACCCATAAACTGAAAATTCACAAAAACGTGGAAAAACGGTTAAATATTGCCTAATACGATGATATTTTGTTTAAATCACATAGAGGAAAAGGGGATGATGAACGTTAAAATATTGCTAAATTCGATGATTTTTCGTACGAAACAAAATGCAAGAAAACTTGCTTAAAATGCTATATTATTCGACATTCTGAGATTTGAAGGCCAAATCACATATCGTGATACTACATGAAGTAGTATCGAAATATTGGTAAAAACGAATATATTTACGTAAAATCACACTACATGGAAAACGTGAAAAAAGTCACTATTTTACCATATATGAGGATTTTAACTTCATATCATAGAGCGAGGTTTCGTATTATTTAGATCCAAGAAAAGACATATGACAATGTTGTTTCCAATACAAATGATAAAAATCAATGTGTTTTCATTAGAATTAACTAAAATGTTTCTGATTTTCCGCTTATATTACTGATGGAAGATGTACACGAAAACCGCTCTATTCCGGCTGAAACGTCGATATATGCAATAAAAACACAACTTCTCCCCTTTTCAATCTCTTACTCAGTATTTTAACGAGAAACAAATAGTTGATTGAAAAAGAAGTTTTTAAGGTTATTAAAATCAATTATGTGTTTGCATCATTTTTATCGTATATATAGTGAATTAATACCGATAAACTGAAAATTCACGAAAACGTGGAAAAATGGCAAAATATTGCCTAATTCGATGAT
Organism: Procambarus clarkii; assembly: GCF_040958095.1. Classification (NCBI taxonomy): domain Eukaryota; kingdom Metazoa; phylum Arthropoda; class Malacostraca; order Decapoda; family Cambaridae; genus Procambarus; species Procambarus clarkii. The sequence goes on from NW_027189194.1 coordinate 78,277, forward strand.
ATTTTGTTTAAATCACTAAGAGGAAAAGGGGATGATAAACGTCAAATTATTGCTAAATTCGATGATTTTTCGTACGAAACAAAATGCAAGAAAACTTGCTTAAAATGCTATATTATTCGACATTCTGAGATTTGAAGGCCAAATCACATATCGTGATACTACATGAAGTAGTATCGAAATATTGGTAAAAACTAATATATTTACGTAAAATCACACTACATGGAAAACGTGAAAAAAGTCACTATTTTACCATATATGAGGATTTTAACTTCAAATCATAGAGCGAGGTTTCGTATTATTTAGATCCAAGAAAAGACATATGACAATGTTGTTTCCAATACAAATAATAAAAATCAATGTGTTTTCATTAGAATTAACTAAAATGTTTCTGATTTTCCGCTTATATTACTGATGGAAGATATACACGAAAACCGCTCTATTCCGGCTGAAACGTCGATATATGCAATAAAAACAGAACTTCTCCCCTTTTCAATCTCTTACTCAGTATTTTAACGAGAAACAAATAGTTGATTGAAAATGAAGTTTTTAAGGTTATTATCTAATCAATTATGTGTTTGCATCATTTTTACGTATATATAGTGAATTAATACCCTTAAACTGAAAATTCACAAAAACGTGGAAAACGGCAAAATATTGCCAAATTCTATGATATTTTGTTTAAATCACATAGAGAAAAAGGGGATGATAATCGTCAAAATATTGCTAAATTCGATGATTTTTCGTACGAAACCAAATGCAAGAAAATTTGCTTAAAATGCTATATTATGCGACATTCTGAGATTTGAAGGCCAAATCACATATCGTGATACTACATGAAGTAGTATCGAAATATTGGTAAAAACGAATATATTTACGTAAAATCACACTACATGGAAAACGTGAAAAAAGTCACTATTTTACCATATATGAGGATTTTAACTTCAAATCATAGAGCGAGGTTTCGTATTATTTAGATCCAAGAAAAGACATATGACAATGTTGTTTCCAATACAAATGATAAAAATCAATGTGTTTTCATTAGAATTAACTAAAATGTTTCTGATTTTCCGCTTATATTACTGATGGAAGATGTACACGAAAACCGCTCTATTCCGGCTGAAACGTCGATATATGCAATAAAAACAGAACTTCTCCCCTTTTCAATCTCTTACTCAGTATTTTAACGAGAAACAAATAGTTGATTGAAAATGAAGTTTTTAAGGTTATTATCTAATCAATTATGTGTTTGCATCAATTTTACGTATATATAGTGAATTAATACCCCTAAACTGAAAATTCACAAAAACGTGGAAAACGGCAAAATATTGCCTAATTCGATGATATTTTGTTTAAATCACATAGAGAAAAAGGGGATGATAATCGTCAAAATATTGCTAAATTCGATGATTTTTCGTACGAAACCAAATGCAAGAAAATTTGCTTAAAATGCTATATTCTGCGACATTCTGAGATTTGAAGGCCAAATCACATATCGTGATACTACATGAAATAGTATCGAAATATTGGTAAAAATGAATATATTTACGTATTATCAAACTACATGGAAAACGTGAAAAAGTCACTATTTTACCATATATGAGGATTTTATGACAATGTTGATTTTAACGTCAAAATATTGCTAAATTCGATGATTTTTCGTACGAAACAAAATGCAAGAAAACTTGCTTAAAATGCTATATTATGCGACATTCTGAGATATGAAGGCCAAATCACATATCGTGACACTACATGAAATAGTATCGAAATATTGGTAAAAATGAATATATTTACGTATTATCAAACTACATGGAAAACGTGAAAAAAGTCACTATTTTACCATATATGAGGATTTTAACTTCAAATCATAGAGCGAGGTTTCGTATTATTTAGATCCAAGAAAAGACATATGACAATGTTGTTTCCAATACAAATGATAAAAATCAATGTGTTTTCATTAGAATTTACTAAAATGTTCCTGATTTTCTGTTTATATTACCGATGGAAGATGTACAGGTAAAATCGCTCTATTCCGGCTGAAACGTCGATATATGCAATAAAAACAGAACTTCTCCCCTTTTCAATCTCTTACTCAGTATTTTAACGAGAAACAAATAGTTGATTGAAAATGAAGTTTTTAAGGTTATTATCTAATCAATTATGTGTTTGCATCATTTTTACGTATATATAGTGAATTAATACCCATAAACTGAAAATTCACAAAAACGTGGAAAAACGGTTAAATATTGCCTAATACGATGATATTTTGTTTAAATCACATAGAGGAAAAGGAGATGATGAACGTTAAAATATTGCTAAATTCGATGATTTTTCGTACGAAACAAAATGCAAGAAAACTTGCTTAAAATGCTATATTATTCGACATTCTGAGATTTGAAGGCCAAATCACATATCGTGATACTACATGAAGTAGTATCGAAATATTGGTAAAAACGAATATATTTACGTAAAATCACACTACATGGAAAACGTGAAAAAAGTCACTATTTTACCATATATGAGGATTTTAACTTCAAATCATAGAGCGAGGTTTCGTATTATTTAGATCCAAGAAAAGACATATGACAATGTTGTTTCCAATACAAATAATAAAAATCAATGTGTTTTCATTAGAATTAACTAAAATGTTTCTGATTTTCCGCTCATATTACTGATGGAAGATGTACACGAAAACCGCTCTATTCCGGCTGAAACGTCGATATATGCAATAAAAACAGAACTTCTCCCTTTTCAATCTCTTACTCAGTATTTTAACGAGAAACAAATAGTTGATTGAAAATGAAGTTTTTAAGGTTATTATCTAATCAATTATGTGTTTGCATCATTTTTACGTATATATAGTGAATTAATACCCATAAACTGAAAATTCACAAAAACGTGGAAAACGGCAAAATATTGCCTAATTCGATTATATTTTGTTTAAATCACATAGAGAAAAAGGGGATGATAATCGTCAAAATATTGCTAAATTCGATGATTTTTCGTACGAAACCAAATGCAAGAAAATTTGCTTAAAATTCTATATTCTGCGACATTCTGAGATTTGAAGGCCAAATCACATATCGTGATACTACATGAAATAGTATCGAAATATTGGTAAAAATGAATATATTTACGTATTATCAAACTACATGGAAAACGTGAAAAAAGTCACTATTTTACCATATATGAGGATTTTAACTTCAAATCATAGAGCGAGGTTTCGTATTATTTAGATCCAAGAAAAGACATATGACAATGTTGTGTCCAATACAAATGATAAAAATCAATGTGTTTTCATTAGAATTAACTAAAATGTTCCTGATTTTCCGTTTATATTACCGTTGGAAGATGTACACGAAAACCGCTCTATTCCGGCTGAAACGTCGATATATGCAATAAAAACAGAACTTCTCCCCTTTTCAATCTCTTACTCAGTATTTTAACGAGAAACAAATAGTTGATTGAAAATGAAGTTTTTAGGGTTATTATCTAATCAATTATGTGTTTGCTTCATTTTTACGTATATATAGTGAATTAATACCCATAAACTGAAAATTCACAAAAACGTGGAAAAACGGTTAAATATTGCCTAATACGATGATATTTTGTTTAAATCACATAGAGGAAAAGGGGATGATGAACGTTAAAATATTGCTAAATTCGATGATTTTTCGTACGAAACAAAATGCAAGAAAACTTGCTTAAAATGCTATATTATTCGACATTCTGAGATTTGAAGGCCAAATCACATATCGTGATACTACATGAAGTAGTATCGAAATATTGGTAAAAACGAATATATTTACGTAAAATCACACTACATGGAAAACGTGAAAAAAGTCACTATTTTACCATATATGAGGATTTTAACTTCAAATCATAGAGCGAGGTTTCGTATTATTTAGATCCAAGAAAAGACATATGACAATGTTGTTTCCAATACAAATGATAAAAATCAATGTGTTTTCATTAGAATTAACTAAAATGTTTCTGATTTTCCGCTTATATTACTGATGGAAGATGTACACGAAAACCGCTCTATTCCGGCTGAAACGTCGATATATGCAATAAAAACAGAACTTCTCCCCTTTTCAATCTCTTACTCAGTATTTTAACGAGAAACAAATAGTTGATTGAAAATGAAGTTTTTAAGGTTATTATCTAATCAATTATGTGTTTGCATCAATTTTACGTATATATAGTGAATTAATACCCCTAAACTGAAAATTCACAAAAACGTGGAAAACGGCAAAATATTGCCTAATTCGATGATATTTTGTTTAAATCACATAGAGAAAAAGGGGATGATAATCGTCAAAATATTGCTAAATTCGATGATTTTTCCTACGAAACCAAATGCAAGAAAATTTGTTTAAAATGCTATATTCTGCGACATTCTGAGATTTGAAGGCCAAATCACATATCGTGATACTACATGAAATAGTATCGAAATATTGGTAAAAATGAATATATTTACGTATTATCAAACTACATGGAAAACGTGAAAAAGTCACTATTTTACCATATATGAGGATTTTATGACAATGTTGATTTTAACGTCAAAATATTGCTAAATTCGATGATTTTTCGTACGAAACAAAATGCAAGAAAACTTGCTTAAAATGCTATATTATGCGACATTCTGAGATATGAAGGCCAAATCACATATCGTGACACTACATGAAATAGTATCGAAATATTGGTAAAAATGAATATATTTACGTATTATCAAACTACATGGAAAACGTGAAAAAAGTCACTATTTTACCATATATGAGGATTTTAACTTCAAATCATAGAGCGAGGTTTCGTATTATTTAGATCCAAGAAAAGACATATGACAATGTTGTTTCCAATACAAATGATAAAAATCAATGTGTTTTCATTAGAATTTACTAAAATGTTCCTGATTTTCTGTTTATATTACCGATGGAAGATGTACAGGTAAAATCGCTCTATTCCGGCTGAAACGTCGATATATGCAATAAAAACAGAACTTCTCCCCTTTTCAATCTCTTACTCAGTATTTTAACGAGAAACAAATAGTTGATTGAAAATGAAGTTTTTAAGGTTATTATCTAATCAATTATGTGTTTGCATCATTTTTACGTATATATAGTGAATTAATACCCATAAACTGAAAATTCACAAAAACGTGGAAAAACGGTTAAATATTGCCTAATACGATGATATTTTGTTTAAATCACATAGAGGAAAAGGGGATGATGAACGTTAAAATATTGCTAAATTCGATGATTTTTCGTACGAAACAAAATGCAAGAAAACTTGCTTAAAATGCTATATTATTCGACATTCTGAGATTTGAAGGCCAAATCACATATCGTGATACTACATGAAGTAGTATCGAAATATTGGTAAAAACGAATATATTTACGTAAAATCACACTACATGGAAAACGTGAAAAAAGTCACTATTTTACCATATATGAGGATTTTAACTTCAAATCATAGAGCGAGGTTTCGTATTATTTAGATCCAAGAAAAGACATATGACAATGTTGTTTCCAATACAAATAATAAAAATCAATGTGTTTTCATTAGAATTAACTAAAATGTTTCTGATTTTCCGCTTATATTACTGATGGAAGATGTACACGAAAACCGCTCTATTCCGGCTGAAACGTCGATATATGCAATAAAAACACAACTTCTCCCCTTTTCAATCTCTTACTCAGTATTTTAACGAGAAACAAATAGTTGATTGAAAAAGAAGTTTTTAAGGTTATTAAAATCAATTATGTGTTTGCATCATTTTTATCGTATATATAGTGAATTAATACCCATAAACTGAAAATTCACGAAAACGTGGAAAAATGGCAAAATATTGCCTAATTCGATGATATTTTGTTTAAATCACTAAGAGGAAAAGGGGATGATAAACGTCAAAATATTGCTAAATTCGATGATTTTTCGTACGAAACAAAATGCAAGAAAACTTGCTTAAAATGCTATATTATTCGACATTCTGAGATTTGAAGGCCAAATCACATATCGTGATACTACATGAAGTAGTATCGAAATATTGGTAAAAACGAATATATTTACGTAAAATCACACTACATGGAAAACGTGAAAAAAGTCACTATTTTACCATATATGAGGATTTTAACTTCAAATCATAGAGCGAGGTTTCGTATTATTTAGATCCAAGAAAAGACATATGACAATGTTGTTTCCAATACAAATAATAAAAATCAATGTGTTTTCATTAGAATTAACTAAAATGTTTCTGATTTTCCGCTTATATTACTGATGGAAGATATACACGAAAACCGCTCTATTCCGGCTGAAACGTCGATATATGCAATAAAAACAGAACTTCTCCCCTTTTCAATCTCTTACTCAGTATTTTAACGAGAAACAAATAGTTGATTGAAAATGAAGTTTTTAAGGTTATTATCTAATCAATTATGTGTTTGCATCAATTTTACGTATATATAGTGAATTAATACCCCTAAACTGAAAATTCACAAAAACGTGGAAAACGGCAAAATATTGCCTAATTCGATGATATTTTGTTTAAATCACATAGAGAAAAAGGGGATGATAATCGTCAAAATATTGCTAAATTCGATGATTTTTCGTACGAAACCAAATGCAAGAAAATTAGCTTAAAATGCTATATTATGCGACATTCTGAGATTTGAAGGCCAAATCACATATCGTGATACTACATGAAGTAGTATCGAAATATTGGTAAAAATGAATATATTAACGTATTATCAAACTACATGGAAAACGTGAAAAAAGTCACTATTTTACCATATATGAGGATTTTATGACAATGTTGATTTTAACGTCAAAATATTGCTAAATTCGATGATTTTTCGTACGAAACAAAATGCAAGAAAACTTGCTTAAAATGCTATATTATGCGACATTCTGAGATATGAAGGCCAAATCACATATCGTGACACTACATGAAATAGTATCGAAATATTGGTAAAAATGAATATATTTACGTATTATCAAACTACATGGAAAACGTGAAAAAAGTCACTATTTTACCATATATGAGGATTTTAACTTCAAATCATAGAGCGAGGTTTCGTATTATTTAGATCCAAGAAAAGACATATGACAATGTTGTTTCCAATACAAATGATAAAAATCAATGTGTTTTCATTAGAATTTACTAAAATGTTCCTGATTTTCTGTTTATATTACCGATGGAAGATGTACAGGTAAAATCGCTCTATTCCGGCTGAAACGTCGATATATGCAATAAAAACAGAACTTCTCCCCTTTTCAATCTCTTACTCAGTATTTTAACGAGAAACAAATAGTTGATTGAAAATGAAGTTTTTAAGGTTATTATCTAATCAATTATGTGTTTGCATCATTTTTACGTATATATAGTGAATTAATACCCATAAACTGAAAATTCACAAAAACGTGGAAAAACGGTTAAATATTGCCTAATACGATGATATTTTGTTTAAATCACATAGAGGAAAAGGAGATGATGAACGTTAAAATATTGCTAAATTCGATGATTTTTCGTACGAAACAAAATGCAAGAAAACTTGCTTAAAATGCTATATTATTCGACATTCTGAGATTTGAAGGCCAAATCACATATCGTGATACTACATGAAGTAGTATCGAAATATTGGTAAAAACGAATATATTTACGTAAAATCACACTACATGGAAAACGTGAAAAAAGTCACTATTTTACCATATATGAGGATTTTAACTTCATATCATAGAGCGAGGTTTCGTATTATTTAGATCCAAGAAAAGACATATGACAATGTTGTTTCCAATACAAATGATAAAAATCAATGTGTTTTCATTAGAATTAACTAAAATGTTTCTGATTTTCCGCTTATATTACTGATGGAAGATGTACACGAAAACCGCTCTATTCCGGCTGAAACGTCGATATATGCAATAAAAACAGAACTTCTCCCCTTTTCAATCTCTTACTCAGTATTTTAACGAGAAACAAATAGTTGATTGAAAATGAAGTTTTTAAGGTTATTATCTAATCAATTATGTGTTTGCATCATTTTTACGTATATATAGTGAATTAATACCCATAAACTGAAAATTCACAAAAACGTGGAAAACGGCAAAATATTGCCTAATTCGATGATATTTTGCTTAAATCACATAGAGGAAAAGGGGATGATAATCGTCAAAATATTGCTAAATTCGATGATTTTTCGTACGAAACCAAATGCAAGAAAATTTGCTTAAAATGCTATATTCTGCGACATTCTGAGATTTGAAGGCCAAATCACATATCGTGATACTACATGAAATAGTATCGAAATATTGGTAAAAATGAATATATTTACGTATTATCAAACTACATGGAAAACGTGAAAAAAGTCACTATTTTACCATATATGAGGATTTTAACTTCAAATCATAGAGCGAGGTTTCGTATTATTTAGATCCAAGAAAAGACATATGACAATGTTGTGTCCAATACAAATGATAAAAATCAATGTGTTTTCATTAGAATTAACTAAAATGTTCCTGATTTTCCGTTTATATTACCGATGGAAGATGTACACGAAAATCGCTCTATTCCGGCTGAAACGTCGATATATGCAATAAAAACAGAAGTTCTCCCCTTTTCAATCTCTTACTCAGTATTTTAACGAGAAACAAATAGTTGATTGAAAATGAAGTTTTTAGGGTTATTATCTAATCAATTATGTGTTTGCTTCATTTTTACGTATATATAGTGAATTAATACCCATAAACTGAAAATTCACAAAAACGTGGAAAAACGGTTAAATATTGCCTAATACGATGATATTTTGTTTAAATCACATAGAGGAAAAGGAGATGATGAACGTTAAAATATTGCTAAATTCGATGATTTTTCGTACGAAACAAAATGCAAGAAAACTTGCTTAAAATGCTATATTATTCGACATTCTGAGATTTGAAGGCCAAATCACATATCGTGATACTACATGAAGTAGTATCGAAATATTGGTAAAAACGAATATATTTACGTAAAATCACACTACATGGAAAACGTGAAAAAAGTCACTATTTTACCATATATGAGGATTTTAACTTCATATCATAGAGCGAGGTTTCGTATTATTTAGATCCAAGAAAAGACATATGACAATGTTGTTTCCAATACAAATGATAAAAATCAATGTGTTTTCATTAGAATTAACTAAAATGTTTCTGATTTTCCGCTTATATTACTGATGGAAGATGTACACGAAAACCGCTCTATTCCGGCTGAAACGTCGATATATGCAATAAAAACACAACTTCTCCCCTTTTCAATCTCTTACTCAGTATTTTAACGAGAAACAAATAGTTGATTGAAAAAGAAGTTTTTAAGGTTATTAAAATCAATTATGTGTTTGCATCATTTTTATCGTATATATAGTGAATTAATACCGATAAACTGAAAATTCACGAAAACGTGGAAAAATGGCAAAATATTGCCTAATTCGATGATATTTTGTTTAAATCACTAAGAGGAAAAGGGGATGATAAACGTCAAATTATTGCTAAATTCGATGATTTTTCGTACGAAACAAAATGCAAGAAAACTTGCTTAAAATGCTATATTATTCGACATTCTGAGATTTGAAGGCCAAATCACATATCGTGATACTACATGAAGTAGTATCGAAATATTGGTAAAAACGAATATATTTACGTAAAATCACACTACATGGAAAACGTGAAAAAAGTCACTATTTTACCATATATGAGGATTTTAACTTCAAATCATAGAGCGAGGTTTCGTATTATTTAGATCCAAGAAAAGACATATGACAATGTTGTTTCCAATACAAATAATAAAAATCAATGTGTTTTCATTAGAATTAACTAAAATGTTTCTGATTTTCCGCTTATATTACTGATGGAAGATATACACGAAAACCGCTCTATTCCGGCTGAAACGTCGATATATGCAATAAAAACAGAACTTCTCCCCTTTTCAATCTCTTACTCAGTATTTTAACGAGAAACAAATAGTTGATTGAAAATGAAGTTTTTAAGGTTATTATCTAATCAATTATGTGTTTGCATCATTTTTACGTATATATAGTGAATTAATACCCTTAAACTGAAAATTCACAAAAACGTGGAAAACGGCAAAATATTGCCTAATTCTATGATATTTTGTTTAAATCACATAGAGAAAAAGGGGATGATAATCGTCAAAATATTGCTAAATTCGATGATTTTTCGTACGAAACCAAATGCAAGAAAATTTGCTTAAAATGCTATATTATGCGACATTCTGAGATTTGAAGGCCAAATCACATATCGTGATACTACATGAAGTAGTATCGAAATATTGGTAAAAACGAATATATTTACGTAAAATCACACTACATGGAAAACGTGAAAAAAGTCACTATTTTACCATATATGAGGATTTTATGACAATGTTGATTTTAACGTCAAAATATTGCTAAATTCGATGATTTTTCGTACGAAACAAAATGCAAGAAAACTTGCTTAAAATGCTATATTATGCGACATTCTGAGATATGAAGGCCAAATCACATATCGTGACACTACATGAAATAGTATCGAAATATTGGTAAAAATGAATATATTTACGTATTATCAAACTACATGGAAAACGTGAAAAAAGTCACTATTTTACCATATATGAGGATTTTAACTTCAAATCATAGAGCGAGGTTTCGTATTATTTAGATCCAAGAAAAGACATATGACAATGTTGTTTCCAATACAAATGATAAAAATCAATGTGTTTTCATTAGAATTAACTAAAATGTTCCTGATTTTCCGTTTATATTACCGATGGAAGATGTACACGAAAACCGCTCTATTCCGGCTGAAACGTCGATATATGCAATAAAAACAGAACTTCTCCCTTTTTCAATCTCTTACTCAGTATTTTAACGAGAAACAAATAGTTGATTGAAAATGAAGTTTTTAAGGTTATTATCTAATCAATTATGTGTTTGCATCATTTTTACGTATATATAGTGAATTAATACCCATAAACTTAAAATTCACAAAAACGTGGAAAAACGGCAAAATATTGCCTAATTCGATGATATTTTGTTTAAATCACATAGAGAAAAAGGGGATGATAATCGTCAAAATATTGCTAAATTCGATGATTTTTCGTACGAAACAAAATGCAAGAAAACTTGCTTAAAATGCTATATTATGCGACATTCTGAGATTTGAAGGCCAAATCACATATCGTGATACTACATGAAGTAGTATCGAAATATTGGTAAAAACGAATATATTTACGTAAAATCACACTACATGGAAAACGTGAAAAAAGTCACTATTTTACCATATATGAGGATTTTAACTTCAAATCATAGAGCGAGGTTTCGTATTATTTAGATCCAAGAAAAGACATATGACAATGTTGTTTCCAATACAAATGATAAAAATCAATGTGTTTTCATTAGAATTTACTAAAATGTTCCTGATTTTCCGTTTATAGTACTAATGGAAGATGTACACGAAAACCGCTCTATTCCGGCTGAAACGTCGATATATGCAATAAAAACAGAACATCTCCCCTTTTCAATCTCTTACTCAGTATTTTAACGAGAAACAAATAGTTGATTGAAAATGAAGTTTTTAAGGTTATTATCTAATCAATTATGTGTTTGCATCAATTTTACGTATATATAGTGAATTAATACCCATAAACTGAAAATTCACAAAAACGTGGAAAAACGGTTAAATATTGCCTAATACGATGATATTTTGTTTAAATCACATAGAGGAAAAGGGGATGATAAACGTCAAAATATTGCTAAATTCGATGATTTTTCGTACGAAACAAAATGCAAGAAAACTTGCTTAAAATGCTATATTATTCGACATTCTGAGATTTGAAGGCCAAATCACATATCGTGATACTACATGAAGTAGTATCGAAATATTGGTAAAAACGAATATATTTACGTAAAATCACACTACATGGAAAACGTGAAAAAAGTCACTATTTTACCATATATGAGGATTTTAACTTCAAATCATAGAGCGAGGTTTCGTATTATTTAGATCCAAGAAAAGACATATGACAATGTTGTTTCCAATACAAATGATAAAAATCAATGTGTTTTCATTAGAATTAACTAAAATGTTTCTGATTTTCCGCTTATATTACTGATGGAAGATGTACACGAAAACCGCTCTATTCCGGCTGAAACGTCGATATATGCAATAAAAACAGAACTTCTCCCCTTTTCAATCTCTTACTCAGTATTTTAACGAGAAACAAATAGTTGATTGAAAATGAAGTTTTTAAGGTTATTATCTAATCAATTATGTGTTTGCTTCATTTTTACGTATATATAGTGAATTAATACCCATAAACTGAAAATTCACAAAAACGTGGAAAAACGGTTAAATATTGCCTAATACGATATTTTGTTTAAATCACATAGAGGAAAAGGGGATGATAAACGTCAAAATATTGCTAAATTCGATGATTTTTCGTACGAAACAAAATGCAAGAAAACTTGCTTAAAATGCTATATTATTCGACATTCTGAGATTTGAAGGCCAAATCACATATCGTGATACTACATGAAATAGTATCGAAATATTGGTAAAAACGAATATATTTACGTAAAATCACACTACATGGAAAACGTGAAAAAAGTCACTATTTTACCATATATGAGGATATTAACTTCAAATCATAGAGCGAGGTTTCGTATTATTTAGATCCAAGAAAAGACATATGACAATGTTGTTTCCAATACAAATGATAAAAATCAATGTGTTTTCATTAGAATTAACTAAAATGTTTCTGATTTTCCGCTTATATTACTGATGGAAGATGTACACGAAAACCGCTCTATTCCGGCTGAAACGTCGATATATGCAATAAAAACAGAACTTCTCCCCTTTTCAATCTCTTACTCAGTATTTTAACGAGAAACAAATAGTTGAATGAAAAAGAAGTTTTTAAGGTTATTAAAATCAATTATGTGTTTGCATCATTTTTATCGTATATATAGTGAATTAATACCCATAAACTGAAAATTCACGAAAACGTGGAAAAACGGCAAAATATTGCCTAATTCGATGATATTTTGTTTAAATCACATAGAGAAAAAGGGGATGATAATCGTCAAAATATTGCTAAATTCGATGATTTTTCGTACGAAACAAAATGCAAGAAAACTTGCTTAAAATGCTATATTATGCGACATTCTGAGATTTGAAGGCCAAATCACATATCGTGATACTACATGAAATAGTATCGAAATATTTATAAAAATGAATATATTTACGTATTATCAAACTACATGGAAAACGTGAAAAAAGTCACTATTTTACCATATATGAGGATTTTAACTTCAAATCATAGAGCGAGGTTTCGTATTATTTAGATCCAAGAAAAGACATATGACAATGTTGTTTCCAATACAAATGATAAAAATCAATGTGTTTTCATTAGAATTAACTAAAATGTTTCTGATTTTCCGCTTATATTACTGATGGAAGATGTACACGAAAACCGCTCTATTCCGGCTGAAACGTCGATATATGCAATAAAAACAGAACTTCTCCCCTTTTCAATCTCTTACTCAGTATTTTAACGAGAAACAAATAGTTGATTGAAAATGAAGTTTTTAAGGTTATTATCTAATCAATTATGTGTTTGCATCATTTTTACGTATATATAGTGAATTAATACCCATAAACTGAAAATTCACAAAAACGTGGAAAACGGCAAAATATTGCCTAATTCGATGATATTTTGTTTAAATCACATAGAGAAAAAGGGGATGATAATCGTCAAAATATTGCTAAATTCGATGATTTTTCGTACGAAACCAAATGCAAGAAAATTTGCTTAAAATGCTATATTATGCGACATTCTGAGATTTGAAGGCCAAATCACATATCGTGATACTACATGAAATAGTATCGAAATATTGGTAAAAATGAATATATTTACGTATTATCAAACTACATGGAAAACGTGAAAAAAGTCACTATTTTACCATATATGAGGATTTTAACTTCAAATCATCGAGCGAGGTTTCGTATTATTTAGATCCAAGAAAAGACATGACAATGTTGTGTCCAATACAAATGATAAAAATCAATGTGTTTTCATTAGAATTTACTAAAATGTTCCTGATTTTCCGTTTATATTACCGATGGAAGATGTACAGGTAAAACCGCTCTATTCCGGCTGAAACGTCGATATATGCAATAAAAACAGAACTTCTCCCCTTTTCAATCTCTTACTTAGTATTTTAACGAGAAACAAATAGTTGATTGAAAATGAAGTTTTTAAGGTTATTATCTAATCAATTATGTGTTTGCATCATTTTTACGTATATATAGTGAATTAATACCCATAAACTGAAAATTCACAAAAACGTGGAAAAACGGTTAAATATTGCCTAATACGATGATATTTTGTTTAAATCACATAGAGGAAAAGGGGATGATAAACGTCAAAATATTGCTAAATTCGATGATTTTTCGTACGAAACAAAATGCAAGAAAACTTGCTTAAAATGCTATATTATTCGACATTCTGAGATATGAAGGCCAAATCACATATCGTGATTCTACATGAAGTAGTATCGAAATATTGGTAAAAACGAATATATTTACGTAAAATCACACTACATGGAAAACGTGAAAAAAGTCACTATTTTACCTTATATGAGGATTTTAACTTCAAATCATAGAGCGAGGTTTCGTATTATTTAGATCCAAGAAAAGACATATGACAATGTTGTGTCCAATACAAATGATAAAAATCAATGTGTTTTCATTAGAATTAACTAAAATGTTCCTGATTTTCCGTTTATATTACCGATGGAAGATGTACACGAAAACCGCTCTATTCCGGCTGAAACGTCGATATATGCAATAAAAACAGAACTTCTCCCTTTTTCAATCTCTTACTCAGTATTTTAACGAGAAACAAATAGTTGATTGAAAATGAAGTTTTTAAGGTTATTATCTAATCAATTATGTGTTTGCATCATTTTTACGTATATATAGTGAATTAATACCCATAAACTGAAAATTCACAAAAACGTGGAAAACGGCAAAATATTGCCTAATTCGATGATATTTTGTTTAAATCACATAGAGAAAAAGGGGATGATAATCGTCAAAATATTGCTAAATTCGATGATTTTTCGTACGAAACCAAATGCAAGAAAACTTGCTTAAAATGCTATATTATGCGACATTCTGAGATTTGAAGGCCAAATCACATATCGTGATACTACATGAAATAGTATCGAAATATTGGTAAAAATGAATATATTTACGTATTATCAAACTACATGGAAAACGTGAAAAAAGTCACTATTTTACCATATATGAGGATTTTAACTTCAAATCATAGAGCGAGGTTTCGTATTATTTAGATCCAAGAAAAGACATATGACAATGTTGTGTCCAATACAAATGATAAAAATCAATGTGTTTTCATTAGAATTAACTAAAATGTTTCTGATTTTCCGCTTATATTACTGATGGAAGATGTACACGAAAACCGCTCTATTCCGGCTGAAACGTCGATATATGCAATAAAAACAGAACTTCTCCCCTTTTCAATCTCTTACTCAGTATTTTAACGAGAAACAAATAGTTGATTGAAAATGAAGTTTTTAAGGTTATTAAAATCAATTATGTGTTTGCATCATTTTTATCGTATATATAGTGAATTAATACCCATAAACTGAAAATTCACGAAAACGTGGAAAAACGGCAAAATATTGCCTAATTCGATGATATTTTGTTTAAATCACATAGAGAAAAAGGGGATGATAATCGTCAAAATATTGCTAAATTCGATGATTTTTCGTACGAAACAAAATGCAAGAAAACTTGCTTAAAATGCTATATTATGCGACATTCTGAGATTTGAAGGCCAAATCACATATCGTGATACTACATGAAATAGTATCGAAATATTTATAAAAATGAATATATTTACGTATTATCAAACTACATGGAAAACGTGAAAAAAGTCACTATTTTACCATATATGAGGATTTTAACTTCAAATCATAGAGCGAGGTTTCGTATTATTTAGATCCAAGAAAAGACATATGACAATGTTGTTTCCAATACAAATGATAAAAATCAATGTGTTTTCATTAGAATTAACTAAAATGTTTCTGATTTTCCGCTTATATTACTGATGGAAGATGTACACGAAAACCGCTCTATTCCGGCTGAAACGTCGATATATGCAATAAAAACAGAACTTCTCCCCTTTTCAATCTCTTACTCAGTATTTTAACGAGAAACAAATAGTTGATTGAAAATGAAGTTTTTAAGGTTATTATCTAATCAATTATGTGTTTGCATCATTTTTACGTATATATAGTGAATTAATACCCATAAACTGAAAATTCACAAAAACGTGGAAAAACGGTTAAATATTGCCTAATACGATGATATTTTGTTTAAATCACATAGAGAAAAAGGGGATGATAATCGTCAAAATATTGCTAAATTCGATGATTTTTCGTACGAAACAAAATGCAAGAAAACTTGCTTAAAATGCTATATTATTCGACATTCTGAGATTTGAAGGCCAAATCACATATCGTGATACTACATGAAGTAGTATCGAAATATTGGTAAAAACGAATATATTTACGTAAAATCACACTACATGGAAAACGTGAAAAAAGTCACTATTTTACCATATATGAGGATTTTAACTTCAAATCATAGAGCGAGGTTTCGTATTATTTAGATCCAAGAAAAGACATATGACAATGTTGTTTCCAATACAAATGATAAAAATCAATGTGTTTTCATTAGAATTAACTAAAATGTTTCTGATTTTCCGCTTATATTACTGATGGAAGATGTACACGAAAACCGCTCTATTCCGGCTGAAACGTCGATATATGCAATAAAAACAGAACTTCTCCCCTTTTCAATCTCTTACTCAGTATTTTAACGAGAAACAAATAGTTGATTGAAAATGAAGTTTTTAAGGTTATTATCTAATCAATTATGTGTTTGCTTCATTTTTACGTATATATAGTGAATTAATACCCATAAACTGAAAATTCACAAAAACGTGGAAAAACGGTTAAATATTGCCTAATACGATATTTTGTTTAAATCACATAGAGGAAAAGGGGATGATAAACGTCAAAATATTGCTAAATTCGATGATTTTTCGTACGAAACAAAATGCAAGAAAACTTGCTTAAAATGCTATATTATTCGACATTCTGAGATTTGAAGGCCAAATCACATATCGTGATACTACATGAAATAGTATCGAAATATTGGTAAAAATGAATATATTTACGTATTATCAAACTACATGGAAAACGTGAAAAAAGTCACTATTTTACCATATATGAGGATTTTAACTTCAAATCATAGAGCGAGGTTTCGTATTATTTAGATCCAAGAAAAGACATATGACAATGTTGTGTCCAATACAAATGATAAAAATCAATGTGTTTTCATTAGAATTAACTAAAATGTTCCTGATTTTCCGTTTATATTACCGATGGAAGATGTACACGAAAACCGCTCTATTCCGGCTGAAACGTCGATATATGCAATAAAAACAGAACTTCTCCCCTTTTCAATCTCTTACTCAGTATTTTAACGAGAAACAAATAGTTGATTGAAAATGAAGTTTTTAAGGTTATTATCTAATCAATTATGTGTTTGCTTCATTTTTACGTATATATAGTGAATTAATACCCATAAACTGAAAATTCACAAAAACGTGGAAAAACGGTTAAATATTGCCTAATACGATATTTTGTTTAAATCACATAGAGGAAAAGGGGATGATAAACGTCAAAATATTGCTAAATTCGATGATTTTTCGTACGAAACAAAATGCAAGAAAACTTGCTTAAAATGCTATATTATTCGACATTGTGAGATTTGAAGGCCAAATCACATATCGTGATACTACATGAAGTAGTATCGAAATATTGGTAAAAA
Source organism: Procambarus clarkii (assembly GCF_040958095.1). Lineage (NCBI taxonomy): Eukaryota > Metazoa > Arthropoda > Malacostraca > Decapoda > Cambaridae > Procambarus > Procambarus clarkii. Next base: position 96,229 of record NW_027189194.1, read on the forward strand.
CGAATATATTTACGTAAAATCACACTACATGGAAAACGTGAAAAAAGTCACTATTTTACCATATATGAGGATTTTAACTTCAAATCATAGAGCGAGGTTTCGTATTATTTAGATCCAAGAAAAGACATATGACAATGTTGTTTCCAATACAAATGATAAAAATCAATGTGTTTTCATTAGAATTAACTAAAATGTTTCTGATTTTCCGCTTATATTACTGATGGAAGATGTACACGAAAACCGCTCTATTCCGGCTGAAACGTCGATATATGCAATAAAAACAGAACTTCTCCCCTTTTCAATCTCTTACTCAGTATTTTAACGAGAAACAAATAGTTGAATGAAAAAGAAGTTTTTAAGGTTATTAAAATCAATTATGTGTTTGCATCATTTTTATCGTATATATAGTGAATTAATACCCATAAACTGAAAATTCACGAAAACGTGGAAAAACGGCAAAATATTGCCTAATTCGATGATATTTTGTTTAAATCACATAGAGAAAAAGGGGATGATAATCGTCAAAATATTGCTAAATTCGATGATTTTTCGTACGAAACAAAATGCAAGAAAACTTGCTTAAAATGCTATATTATGCGACATTCTGAGATTTGAAGGCCAAATCACATATCGTGATACTACATGAAATAGTATCGAAATATTTATAAAAATGAATATATTTACGTATTATCAAACTACATGGAAAACGTGAAAAAAGTCACTATTTTACCATATATGAGGATTTTAACTTCAAATCATAGAGCGAGGTTTCGTATTATTTAGATCCAAGAAAAGACATATGACAATGTTGTTTCCAATACAAATGATAAAAATCAATGTGTTTTCATTAGAATTAACTAAAATGTTTCTGATTTTCCGCTTATATTACTGATGGAAGATGTACACGAAAACCGCTCTATTCCGGCTGAAACGTCGATATATGCAATAAAAACAGAACTTCTCCCCTTTTCAATCTCTTACTCAGTATTTTAACGAGAAACAAATAGTTGATTGAAAATGAAGTTTTTAAGGTTATTATCTAATCAATTATGTGTTTGCATCATTTTTACGTATATATAGTGAATTAATACCCATAAACTGAAAATTCACAAAAACGTGGAAAACGGCAAAATATTGCCTAATTCGATGATATTTTGTTTAAATCACATAGAGAAAAAGGGGATGATAATCGTCAAAATATTGCTAAATTCGATGATTTTTCGTACGAAACCAAATGCAAGAAAATTTGCTTAAAATGCTATATTATGCGACATTCTGAGATTTGAAGGCCAAATCACATATCGTGATACTACATGAAATAGTATCGAAATATTGGTAAAAATGAATATATTTACGTATTATCAAACTACATGGAAAACGTGAAAAAAGTCACTATTTTACCATATATGAGGATTTTAACTTCAAATCATCGAGCGAGGTTTCGTATTATTTAGATCCAAGAAAAGACATGACAATGTTGTGTCCAATACAAATGATAAAAATCAATGTGTTTTCATTAGAATTTACTAAAATGTTCCTGATTTTCCGTTTATATTACCGATGGAAGATGTACAGGTAAAACCGCTCTATTCCGGCTGAAACGTCGATATATGCAATAAAAACAGAACTTCTCCCCTTTTCAATCTCTTACTTAGTATTTTAACGAGAAACAAATAGTTGATTGAAAATGAAGTTTTTAAGGTTATTATCTAATCAATTATGTGTTTGCATCATTTTTACGTATATATAGTGAATTAATACCCATAAACTGAAAATTCACAAAAACGTGGAAAAACGGTTAAATATTGCCTAATACGATGATATTTTGTTTAAATCACATAGAGGAAAAGGGGATGATAAACGTCAAAATATTGCTAAATTCGATGATTTTTCGTACGAAACAAAATGCAAGAAAACTTGCTTAAAATGCTATATTATTCGACATTCTGAGATATGAAGGCCAAATCACATATCGTGATTCTACATGAAGTAGTATCGAAATATTGGTAAAAACGAATATATTTACGTAAAATCACACTACATGGAAAACGTGAAAAAAGTCACTATTTTACCTTATATGAGGATTTTAACTTCAAATCATAGAGCGAGGTTTCGTATTATTTAGATCCAAGAAAAGACATATGACAATGTTGTGTCCAATACAAATGATAAAAATCAATGTGTTTTCATTAGAATTAACTAAAATGTTCCTGATTTTCCGTTTATATTACCGATGGAAGATGTACACGAAAACCGCTCTATTCCGGCTGAAACGTCGATATATGCAATAAAAACAGAACTTCTCCCCTTTTCAATCTCTTACTCAGTATTTTAACGAGAAACAAATAGTTGATTGAAAATGAAGTTTTTAAGGTTATTATCTAATCAATTATGTGTTTGCATCATTTTTACGTATATATAGTGAATTAATACCCATAAACTGAAAATTCACAAAAACGTGGAAAACGGCAAAATATTGCCTAATTCGATGATATTTTGTTTAAATCACATAGAGAAAAAGGGGATGATAATCGTCAAAATATTGCTAAATTCGATGATTTTTCGTACGAAACCAAATGCAAGAAAACTTGCTTAAAATGCTATATTATGCGACATTCTGAGATTTGAAGGCCAAATCACATATCGTGATACTACATGAAATAGTATCGAAATATTGGTAAAAATGAATATATTTACGTATTATCAAACTACATGGAAAACGTGAAAAAAGTCACTATTTTACCATATATGAGGATTTTAACTTCAAATCATAGAGCGAGGTTTCGTATTATTTAGATCCAAGAAAAGACATATGACAATGTTGTGTCCAATACAAATGATAAAAATCAATGTGTTTTCATTAGAATTAACTAAAATGTTTCTGATTTTCCGCTTATATTACTGATGGAAGATGTACACGAAAACCGCTCTATTCCGGCTGAAACGTCGATATATGCAATAAAAACAGAACTTCTCCCCTTTTCAATCTATTACTCAGTATTTTAACGAGAAACAAATAGTTGATTGAAAATGAAGTTTTTAAGGTTATTAAAATCAATTATGTGTTTGCATCATTTTTATCGTATATATAGTGAATTAATACCCATAAACTGAAAATTCACGAAAACGTGGAAAAACGGCAAAATATTGCCTAATTCGATGATATTTTGTTTAAATCACATAGAGAAAAAGGGGATGATAATCGTCAAAATATTGCTAAATTCGATGATTTTTCGTACGAAACAAAATGCAAGAAAACTTGCTTAAAATGCTATATTATGCGACATTCTGAGATTTGAAGGCCAAATCACATATCGTGATACTACATGAAATAGTATCGAAATATTTATAAAAATGAATATATTTACGTATTATCAAACTACATGGAAAACGTGAAAAAAGTCACTATTTTACCATATATGAGGATTATAACTTCAAATCATAGAGCGAGGTTTCGTATTATTTAGATCCAAGAAAAGACATATGACAATGTTGTTTCCAATACAAATGATAAAAATCAATGTGTTTTCATTAGAATTAACTAAAATGTTTCTGATTTTCCGCTTATATTACTGATGGAAGATGTACACGAAAACCGCTCTATTCCGGCTGAAACGTCGATATATGCAATAAAAACAGAACTTCTCCCCTTTTCAATCTCTTACTCAGTATTTTAACGAGAAACAAATAGTTGATTGAAAATGAAGTTTTTAAGGTTATTATCTAATCAATTATGTGTTTGCATCATTTTTACGTATATATAGTGAATTAATACCCATAAACTGAAAATTCACAAAAACGTGGAAAACGGCAAAATATTGCCTAATTCGATGATATTTTGTTTAAATCACATAGAGAAAAAGGGGATGATAATCGTCAAAATATTGCTAAATTCGATGATTTTTCGTACGAAACCAAATGCAAGAAAATTTGCTTAAAATGCTATATTATGCGACATTCTGAGATTTGAAGGCCAAATCACATATCGTGATACTACATGAAATAGTATCGAAATATTGGTAAAAATGAATATATTTACGTATTATCAAACTACATGGAAAACGTGAAAAAAGTCACTATTTTACCATATATGAGGATTTTAACTTCAAATCATCGAGCGAGGTTTCGTATTATTTAGATCCAAGAAAAGACATATGACAATGTTGTGTCCAATACAAATGATAAAAATCAATGTGTTTTCATTAGAATTAACTAAAATGTTCCTGATTTTCCGTTTATATTACCGATGGAAGATGTACACGAAAACCGCTCTATTCCGGCTGAAACGTCGATATATGCAATAAAAACAGAACTTCTCCCCTTTTCAATCTCTTACTCAGTATTTTAACGAGAAACAAATAGTTGATTGAAAATGAAGTTTTTAAGGTTATTATCTAATCAATTATGTGTTTGCATCATTTTTACGTATATATAGTGAATTAATACCCATAAACTGAAAATTCACAAAAACGTGGAAAACGGCAAAATATTGCCTAATTCGATGATATTTTGTTTAAATCACATAGAGAAAAAGGGGATGATAATCGTCAAAATATTGCTAAATTCGATGATTTTTCGTACGAAACCAAATGCAAGAAAACTTGCTTAAAATGCTATATTATGCGACATTCTGAGATTTGAAGGCCAAATCACATATCGTGATACTACATGAAATAGTATCGAAATATTGGTAAAAATGAATATATTTACGTATTATCAAACTACATGGAAAACGTGAAAAAAGTCACTATTTTACCATATATGAGGATTTTAACTTCAAATCATAGAGCGAGGTTTCGTATTATTTAGATCCAAGAAAAGACATATGACAATGTTGTGTCCAATACAAATGATAAAAATCAATGTGTTTTCATTAGAATTAACTAAAATGTTCCTGATTTTCCGTTTATATTACCGATGGAAGATGTACACGAAAACCGCTCTATTCCGGCTGAAACGTCGATATATGCAATAAAAACAGAACTTCTCCCCTTTTCAATCTCTTACTCAGTATTTTAACGAGAAACAAATAGTTGATTGAAAATGAAGTTTTTAAGGTTATTATCTAATCAATTATGTGTTTGCATCAATTTTACGTATATATAGTGAATTAATACCCATAAACTGAAAATTCACAAAAACGTGGAAAAACGGTTAAATATTGCCTAATACGATGATATTTTGTTTAAATCACATAGAGGAAAAGGGGATGATAAACGTCAAAATATTGCTAAATTCGATGATTTTTCGTACTAAACAAAATGCAAGAAAACTTGCTTAAAATGCTATATTATTCGACATTCTGAGATTTGAAGGCCAAATCACATATCGTGATGCTACATGAAGTAGTATCGAAATATTGGTAAAAACGAATATATTTACGTAAAATCACACTACATGGAAAACGTGAAAAAAGTCACTATTTTACCATATATGAGGATTTTAACTTCAAATCATAGAGCGAGGTTTCGTATTATTTAGATCCAAGAAAAGACATATGACAATGTTGTTTCCAATACAAATGATAAAAATCAATGTGTTTTCATTAGAATTAACTAAAATGTTTCTGATTTTCCGCTTATATTACTGATGGAAGATGTACACGAAAACCGCTCTATTCCGGCTGAAACGTCGATATATGCAATAAAAACAGAACTTCTCCCCTTTTCAATCTCTTACTCAGTATTTTAACGAGAAACAAATAGTTGATTGAAAATGAAGTTTTTAAGGTTATTATCTAATCAATTATGTGTTTGCTTCATTTTTACGTATATATAGTGAATTAATACCCATAAACTGAAAATTCACAAAAACGTGGAAAACGGCAAAATATTGCCTAATTCGATGATATTTTGTTTAAATCGCATAGAGAAAAAGGGGATGATAATCGTCAAAATATTGCTAAATTCGATGATTTTTCGTACGAAACCAAATGCAAGAAAATTTGCTTAAAATGCTATATTATGCGACATTCTGAGATTTGAAGGCCAAATCACATATCGTGATACTACATGAAATAGTATCGAAATATTGGTAAAAATGAATATATTTACGTATTATCAAACTACATGGAAAACGTGAAAAAAGTCACTATTTTACCATATATGAGGATTTTAACTTCAAATCATAGAGCGAGGTTTCGTATTATTTAGATCCAAGAAAAGACATATGACAATGTTGTGTCCAATACAAATGATAAAAATCAATGTGTTTTCATTAGAATTAACTAAAATGTTCCTGATTTTCCGTTTATATTACCGATGGAAGATGTACACGAAAACCGCTCTATTCCGGCTGAAACGTCGATATATGCAATAAAAACAGAACTTCTCCCCTTTTCAATCTCTTACTCAGTATTTTAATGAGAAACAAATAGTTGATTGAAAATGAAGTTTTTAAGGTTATTATCTAATCAATTATGTGTTTGCATCAATTTTACGTATATATAGTGAATTAATACCCATAAACTGAAAATTCACAAAAACGTGGAAAAACGGTTAAATATTGCCTAATACGATGATATTTTGTTTAAATCACATAGAGGAAAAGGGGATGATAAACGTCAAAATATTGCTAAATTCGATGATTTTTCGTACGAAACAAAATGCAAGAAAACTTGCTTAAAATGCTATATTATTCGACATTCTGAGATTTGAAGGCCAAATCACATATCGTGATACTACATGAAGTAGTATCGAAATATTGGTAAAAACGAATATATTTACGTAAAATCACACTACATGGAAAACGTGAAAAAAGTCACTATTTTACCATATATGAGGATTTTAACTTCAAATCATAGAGCGAGGTTTCGTATTATTTAGATCCAAGAAAAGACATATGACAATGTTGTTTCCAATACAAATGATGAAAATCAATGTGTTTTCATTAGAATTAACTAAAATGTTTCTGATTTTCCGCTTATATATATATTTTTTTTTTTTTTTTTTTTTTTTTTTTTTTTTTTTTTTGAGATATATACAAGAGTTGTTACATTCTTGTACAGCCACTAGTACGCGTATCGTTTCGGGCAAGTCCTTAATCCTATGGTCCCTGGAATACGATCCCTTGCCGCGAAGAATCGTTGTTACAACCAAGTACACATTTTACTGTTGCGTTAAACAGAGGCTACAGTTAAGGAATTGCGCCCAGTAAATCCTCCCCGGCCAGGATACGAACCCATGACATAGCGCTCGCGGAACGCCAGGCGAGTGTCTTACCACTACACCACGGGGACTGCAAATACTGATGGAAGATGTACACGAAAAGCGCTCTATTCCTGCTGAAACGTCGATATATGCAATAAAAACAGAACTTCTCCCCTTTTTATTCTCTTACTCAGTATTTTAACGAGAAACAAATAGTTGATTGAAAAAGAAGTTTTTAAGGTTATTAAAATCAATTATGTGTTTGCATCATTTTTATCGTATATATAGTGAATTAATACCCATAAACTGAAAATTCACGAAAACGTTTAAAAACGGCAAAGTATTGCCTAATTCGATGATATTTTGTTTAAATCACATAGAGGAAAAGGGTCAATAGGCGTCAAAATATTGCTAAATTCGATGATTTTTCGTACGAAACAAAATGCAAGAAAACTTGCTTAAAATGCTATATTATGCGACATTCTGAGATTTGAAGGCCAAATCACATATCGTGATACGACATGAAGTAGTATCGAAATATTGGTAAAAACGAATATATTTACGTAAAATCACACTACATGGAAAACGTGAAAAAAGTCACTATTTTACCATATATGAGGATTTTAACTTCAAATCATAGAGCGAGGTTTCGTATTATTTAGATCCAAGAAAAGACATATGACAATGTTGTTTCCAAAACAAATGATGAAAATCAATGTGTTTTCATTAGAATTAACTAAAATGTTCCTGATTTTCCGTTTATATTACCGATGGAAGATGTACACGAAAACCGCTCTATTCCGGCTGAAACGTCGATATATGCAATATAAACAGAACTTCTCCCCTTTTCAATCTCTTACTCAGTATTTTAACGAGAAACAAATAGTTGATTGAAAATGATGTTTTTAAGGTTATTATCTAATCAATTATGTGTTTGCATCATTTTTACGTATATATAGTGAATTAATACCCATAAACTGAAAATTCACAAAAACGTGGAAAAACGGTTAAATATTGCCTAATACGATGATATTTTGTTTAAATCACATAGAGGAAAAGGGGATGATAAACGTCAAAATATTGCTAAATTCGATGATTTTTCGTACGAAACAAAATGCAAGAAAACTTGCTTAAAATGCTATATTATTCGACATTCTGAGATATGAAGGCCAAATCACATATCGTGATACTACATGAAGTAGTATCGAAATATTGGTAAAAACGAATATATTTACGTAAAATCACACTACATGGAAAACGTGAAAAAAGTCACAATTTTACCATATATGAGGATTTTAACTTCAAATCATAGAGCGAGGTTTCGTATTATTTAGATCCAAGAAAAGACATATGACAATGTTGTTTCCAATACAAATGATAAAAATCAATGTGTTTTCATTAGAATTAACTAAAACGTTTCTGATTTTCCGCTTATATTACCGATGGAAGATGTACACGAAAACCGCTCTATTCCGGCTGAAACGTCGATATATGCAATAAAAACAGAACTTCTCCCCTTTTCAATCTCTTACTCAGTATTTTAACGAGAAACAAATAGTTGATTGAAAATGAAGTTTTTAAGGTTATTATCTAATCAATTATGTGTTTGCATCATTTTTACGTATATATAGTGAATTAATACCCATAAACTGAAAATTCACAAAAACGTGGAAAACGGCAAAATGTTGCCTAATTCGATGATATTTTGTTTAAATCACATAGAGAAAAAGGGGATGATAATCGTCAAAATATTGCTAAATTCGATGATTTTTCGTACGAAACCAAATGCAAGAAAATTTGCTTAAAATGCTATATTATGCGACATTCTGAGATTTGAATGCCAAATCACATATCGTGATACTACATGAAATAGTATCGAAATATTGGTAAAAATGAATATATTTACGTATTATCAAACTACATGGAAAACGTGAAAAAGTCACTATTTTACCATATATGAGGATTTTAACTTCAAATCATAGAGCGAGGTTTCGTATTATTTTGATCCAAGAAAAGACATATGACAATGTTGTTTCCAATACAAATGATAAAAATCAATATGTTTTCATTAGAATTAACTAAAATGTTTCAGATTTTCCGCTTATATTACTGATGGAAGATGTACACGAAAACCGCTCTATTCCGGCTGAAACGTCGATATATGCAATAAAAACAGAACTTCTCCCCTTTTCAATCTCTTACTCAGTATTTTAACGAGAAACAAATAGTGATTGAAAAAGAAGTTTTTAAGGTTATTAAAATCAATTATGTGTTTGCATCATTTTTATCGTATATATAGTGAATTAATACCCATAAACTGAAAATTCACGAAAACGTTTAAAAACGGCAAAGTATTGCCTAATTCGATGATATTTTGTTTAAATCACATAGAGGAAAAGGGGATGATAAGCGTCAAAATATTGCTAAATTCGATGATTTTTCGTACGAAACAAAATGCAAGAAAACTTGCTTAAAAGGCTATATTATGCGACATTCTGAGATTTGAAGGCCAAATCACATATCGTGGTACTACATGAAGTAGTATCAAAATATTGGTAAAAACGAATATATTTACGTAAAATCACACTACATGGAAAACGTGAAAAAAGTCACTATTTTACCATATATGAGGATTTTAACTTCAAATCATAGAGCGAGGTTTCGTATTATTTAGATCCAAGAAAAGACATATGACAATGTTGTTTCCAATACAAATGATAAAAATCAATGTGTTTTCATTAGAATTAACTAAAATGTTCCTGATTTTCCGTTTATATTACCGATGGAAGATGTACACGAAAACCGCTCTATTCCGGCTGAAACGTCGATATATGCAATAAAAACAGAACTTCTCCCCTTTTCAATCTCTTACTCAGTATTTTAACGAGAAACAAATAGTTGATTGAAAATGAAGTTTTTAAGGTTATTATCTAATCAATTATGTGTTTGCATCATTTTTACGTATATATAGTGAATTAATACCCATAAACTGAAAATTCACAAAAACGTGGAAAAACGGCAAAATATTGCCTAATTCGATGATATTTTGTTTAAATCACATAGAGAAAAAGGGGATGATAATCGTCAAAATATTGCTAAATTCGATGATTTTTCGTACGAAACAAAATGCAAGAAAACTTGCTTAAAATGCTATATTATGCGACATTCTGAGATTTGAAGGCCAAATCACATATCGTGATACTACATGAAGTAGTATCGAAATATTGGTAAAAACGAATATATTTACGTAAAATCACACTACATGGAAAACGTGAAAAAAGTCACTATTTTACCATATATGAGGATTTTAACTTCAAATCATAGAGCGAGGTTTCGTATTATTTAGATCCAAGAAAAGACATATGACAATGTTGTTTCCAATACAAATGATAAAAATCAATGTGTTTTCATTAGAATTTACTAAAATGTTCCTGATTTTCCGTTTATAGTACTAATGGAAGATGTACACGAAAACCGCTCTATTCCGGCTGAAACGTCGATATATGCAATAAAAACAGAACATCTCCCCTTTTCAATCTCTTACTCAGTATTTTAACGAGAAACAAATAGTTGATTGAAAATGAAGTTTTTAAGGTTATTATCTAATCAATTATGTGTTTGCATCATTTTTACGTATATATAGTGAATTAATACCCATAAACTGAAAATTCACAAAAACGTGGAAAAACGGTTAAATATTGCCTAATACGATGATATTTTGTTTAAATCACATAGAGGAAAAGGGGATGATAAACGTCAAAATATTGCTAAATTCGATGATTTTTCGTAGGAAACAAAATGCAAGAAAACTTGCTTAAAATGCTATATTATTCGACATTCTGAGATATGAAGGCCAAATCACATATCGTGATACTACATGAAGTAGTATCGAAATATTGGTAAAAACGAATATATTTACGTAAAATCACACTACATGGAAAACGTGAAAAAAGTCACAATTTTACCATATATGAGGATTTTAACTTCAAATCATAGAGCGAGGTTTCGTATTATTTAGATCCAAGAAAAGACATATGACAATGTTGTTTCCAATACAAATGATAAAAATCAATGTGTTTTCATTAGAATTAACTAAAATGTTTCTGATTTTCCGCTTATATTACTGATGGAAGATGTACACGAAAACCGCTCTATTCCGGCTGAAACGTCGATATATGCAATAAAAACAGAACTTCTCCCCTTTTCAATCTCTTACTCAGTATTTTAACGAGAAACAAATAGTTGATTGAAAATGAAGTTTTTAAGGTTATTATCTAATCAATTATGTGTTTGCATCATTTTTACGTATATATAGTGAATTAATACCCATAAACTGAAAATTCACAAAAACGTGGAAAACGGCAAAATATTGCCTAATTCGATGATATTTTGTTTAAATCACATAGAGAAAAAGGGGATGATAATCGTCAAAATATTGCTAAATTCGATGATTTTTCGTACGAAACCAAATGCAAGAAAATTTGCTTAAAATGCTATATTATGCGACATTCTGAGATTTGAATGCCAAATCACATATCGTGATACTACATGAAATAGTATCGAAATATTGGTAAAAATGAATATATTTACGTATTATCAAACTACATGGAAAACGTGAAAAAAGTCACTATTTTACCATATATGAGGATTTTAACTTCAAATCATAGAGCGAGGTTTCGTATTATTTAGATCCAAGAAAAGACATATGACAATGTTGTGTCCAATACAAATGATAAAAATCAATGTGTTTTCATTAGAATTAACTAAAATGTTCCTGATTTTCCGTTTATATTACCGATGGAAGATGTACACGAAAACCGCTCTATTCCGGCTGAAACGTCGATATATGCAATAAAAACAGAACTTCTCCCCTTTTCAATCTCTTACTCAGTATTTTAACGAGAAACAAATAGTTGATTGAAAATGAAGTTTTTAAGGTTATTATCTAATCAATTATGTGTTTGCATCATTTTTACGTATATATAGTGAATTAATACCCATAAACTGAAAATTCACAAAAACGTGGAAAACGGCAAAATATTGCCTAATTCGATGATATTTTGTTTAAATCACATAGAGAAAAAGGGGATGATAATCGTCAAAATATTGCTAAATTCGATGATTTTTCGTACGAAACCAAATGCAAGAAAACTTGCTTAAAATGCTATATTATGCGACATTCTGAGATTTGAATGCCAAATCACATATCGTGATACTACATGAAATAGTATCGAAATATTGGTAAAAATGAATATATTTACGTATTATCAAACTACATGGAAAACGTGAAAAAGTCACTATTTTACCATATATGAGGATTTTAACTTCAAATCATAGAGCGAGGTTTCGTATTATTTTGATCCAAGAAAAGACATATGACAATGTTGTTTCCAATACAAATGATAAAAATCAATATGTTTTCATTAGAATTAACTAAAATGTTTCAGATTTTCCGCTTATATTACTGATGGAAGATGTACACGAAAACCGCTCTATTCCGGCTGAAACGTCGATATATGCAATAAAAACAGAACTTCTCCCCTTTTCAATCTCTTACTCAGTATTTTAACGAGAAACAAATAGTGATTGAAAAAGAAGTTTTTAAGGTTATTAAAATCAATTATGTGTTTGCATCATTTTTATCGTATATATAGTGAATTAATACCCATAAACTGAAAATTCACGAAAACGTTTAAAAACGGCAAAGTATTGCCTAATTCGATGATATTTTGTTTAAATCACATAGAGGAAAAGGGGATGATAAGCGTCAAAATATTGCTAAATTCGATGATTTTTCGTACGAAACAAAATGCAAGAAAACTTGCTTAAAAGGCTATATTATGCGACATTCTGAGATTTGAAGGCCAAATCACATATCGTGGTACTACATGAAGTAGTATCAAAATATTGGTAAAAACGAATATATTTACGTAAAATCACACTACATGGAAAACGTGAAAAAAGTCACTATTTTACCATATATGAGGATTTTAACTTCAAATCATAGAGCGAGGTTTCGTATTATTTAGATCCAAGAAAAGACATATGACAATGTTGTTTCCAATACAAATGATAAAAATCAATGTGTTTTCATTAGAATTAACTAAAATGTTCCTGATTTTCCGTTTATATTACCGATGGAAGATGTACACGAAAACCGCTCTATTCCGGCTGAAACGTCGATATATGCAATAAAAACAGAACTTCTCCCCTTTTCAATCTCTTACTCAGTATTTTAACGAGAAACAAATAGTTGATTGAAAATGAAGTTTTTAAGGTTATTATCTAATCAATTATGTGTTTGCATCATTTTTACGTATATATAGTGAATTAATACCCATAAACTGAAAATTCACAAAAACGTGGAAAAACGGCAAAATATTGCCTAATTCGATGATATTTTGTTTAAATCACATAGAGAAAAAGGGGATGATAATCGTCAAAATATTGCTAAATTCGATGATTTTTCGTACGAAACAAAATGCAAGAAAACTTGCTTAAAATGCTATATTATGCGACATTCTGAGATTTGAAGGCCAAATCACATATCGTGATACTACATGAAGTAGTATCGAAATATTGGTAAAAACGAATATATTTACGTAAAATCACACTACATGGAAAACGTGAAAAAAGTCACTATTTTACCATATATGAGGATTTTAACTTCAAATCATAGAGCGAGGTTTCGTATTATTTAGATCCAAGAAAAGACATATGACAATGTTGTTTCCAATACAAATGATAAAAATCAATGTGTTTTCATTAGAATTTACTAAAATGTTCCTGATTTTCCGTTTATAGTACTAATGGAAGATGTACACGAAAACCGCTCTATTCCGGCTGAAACGTCGATATATGCAATAAAAACAGAACATCTCCCCTTTTCAATCTCTTACTCAGTATTTTAACGAGAAACAAATAGTTGATTGAAAATGAAGTTTTTAAGGTTATTATCTAATCAATTATGTGTTTGCATCATTTTTACGTATATATAGTGAATTAATACCCATAAACTGAAAATTCACAAAAACGTGGAAAAACGGTTAAATATTGCCTAATACGATGATATTTTGTTTAAATCACATAGAGGAAAAGGGGATGATAAACGTCAAAATATTGCTAAATTCGATGATTTTTCGTACGAAACAAAATGCAAGAAAACTTGCTTAAAATGCTATATTATTCGACATTCTGAGATATGAAGGCCAAATCACATATCGTGATACTACATGAAGTAGTATCGAAATATTGGTAAAAACGAATATATTTACGTAAAATCACACTACATGGAAAACGTGAAAAAAGTCACAATTTTACCATATATGAGGATTTTAACTTCAAATCATAGAGCGAGGTTTCGTATTATTTAGATCCAAGAAAAGACATATGACAATGTTGTTTCCAATACAAATGATAAAAATCAATGTGTTTTCATTAGAATTAACTAAAATGTTTCTGATTTTCCGCTTATATTACTGATGGAAGATGTACACGAAAACCGCTCTATTCCGGCTGAAACGTCGATATATGCAATAAAAACAGAACTTCTCCCCTTTTCAATCTCTTACTCAGTATTTTAACGAGAAACAAATAGTTGATTGAAAATGAAGTTTTTAAGGTTATTATCTAATCAATTATGTGTTTGCATCATTTTTACGTATATATAGTGAATTAATACCCATAAACTGAAAATTCACAAAAACGTGGAAAACGGCAAAATATTGCCTAATTCGATGATATTTTGTTTAAATCACATAGAGAAAAAGGGGATGATAATCGTCAAAATATTGCTAAATTCGATGATTTTTCGTACGAAACCAAATGCAAGAAAATTTGCTTAAAATGCTATATTATGCGACATTCTGAGATTTGAATGCCAAATCACATATCGTGATACTACATGAAATAGTATCGAAATATTGGTAAAAATGAATATATTTACGTATTATCAAACTACATGGAAAACGTGAAAAAAGTCACTATTTTACCATATATGAGGATTTTAACTTCAAATCATAGAGCGAGGTTTCGTATTATTTAGATCCAAGAAAAGACATATGACAATGTTGTGTCCAATACAAATGATAAAAATCAATGTGTTTTCATTAGAATTAACTAAAATGTTCCTGATTTTCCGTTTATATTACCGATGGAAGATGTACACGAAAACCGCTCTATTCCGGCTGAAACGTCGATATATGCAATAAAAACAGAACTTCTCCCCTTTTCAATCTCTTACTCAGTATTTTAACGAGAAACAAATAGTTGATTGAAAATGAAGTTTTTAAGGTTATTATCTAATCAATTATGTGTTTGCATCATTTTTACGTATATATAGTGAATTAATACCCATAAACTGAAAATTCACAAAAACGTGGAAAACGGCAAAATATTGCCTAATTCGATGATATTTTGTTTAAATCACATAGAGAAAAAGGGGATGATAATCGTCAAAATATTGCTAAATTCGATGATTTTTCGTACGAAACCAAATGCAAGAAAACTTGCTTAAAATGCTATATTATGCGACATTCTGAGATTTGAAGGCCAAATCACATATCGTGATACTACATGAAATAGTATCGAAATATTGGTAAAAATGAATATATTTACGTATTATCAAACTACATGGAAAACGTGAAAAAGTCACTATTTTACCATATATGAGGATTTTAACTTCAAATCATAGAGCGAGGTTTCGTATTATTTTGATCCAAGAAAAGACATATGACAATGTTGTTTCCAATACAAATGATAAAAATCAATATGTTTTCATTAGAATTAACTAAAATGTTTCAGATTTTCCGCTTATATTACTGATGGAAGATGTACACGAAAACCGCTCTATTCCGGCTGAAACGTCGATATATGCAATAAAAACAGAACTTCTCCCCTTTTCAATCTCTTACTCAGTATTTTAACGAGAAACAAATAGTGATTGAAAAAGAAGTTTTTAAGGTTATTAAAATCAATTATGTGTTTGCATCATTTTTATCGTATATATAGTGAATTAATACCCATAAACTGAAAATTCACGAAAACGTTTAAAAACGGCAAAGTATTGCCTAATTCGATGATATTTTGTTTAAATCACATAGAGGAAAAGGGGATGATAAGCGTCAAAATATTGCTAAATTCGATGATTTTTCGTACGAAACAAAATGCAAGAAAACTTGCTTAAAAGGCTATATTATGCGACATTCTGAGATTTGAAGGCCAAATCACATATCGTGGTACTACATGAAGTAGTATCAAAATATTGGTAAAAACGAATATATTTACGTAAAATCACACTACATGGAAAACGTGAAAAAAGTCACTATTTTACCATATATGAGGATTTTAACTTCAAATCATAGAGCGAGGTTTCGTATTATTTAGATCCAAGAAAAGACATATGACAATGTTGTTTCCAATACAAATGATAAAAATCAATGTGTTTTCATTAGAATTAACTAAAATGTTCCTGATTTTCCGTTTATATTACCGATGGAAGATGTACACGAAAACCGCTCTATTCCGGCTGAAACGTCGATATATGCAATAAAAACAGAACTTCTCCCCTTTTCAATCTCTTACTCAGTATTTTAACGAGAAACAAATAGTTGATTGAAAATGAAGTTTTTAAGGTTATTATCTAATCAATTATGTGTTTGCATCATTTTTACGTATATATAGTGAATTAATACCCATAAACTGAAAATTCACAAAAACGTGGAAAAACGGCAAAATATTGCCTAATTCGATGATATTTTGTTTAAATCACATAGAGAAAAAGGGGATGATAATCGTCAAAATATTGCTAAATTCGATGATTTTTCGTACGAAACAAAATGCAAGAAAACTTGCTTAAAATGCTATATTATGCGACATTCTGAGATTTGAAGGCCAAATCACATATCGTGATACTACATGAAGTAGTATCGAAATATTGGTAAAAACGAATATATTTACGTAAAATCACACTACATGGAAAACGTGAAAAAAGTCACTATTTTACCATATATGAGGATTTTAACTTCAAATCATAGAGCGAGGTTTCGTATTATTTAGATCCAAGAAAAGACATATGACAATGTTGTTTCCAATACAAATGATAAAAATCAATGTGTTTTCATTAGAATTTACTAAAATGTTCCTGATTTTCCGTTTATAGTACTAATGGAAGATGTACACGAAAACCGCTCTATTCCGGCTGAAACGTCGATATATGCAATAAAAACAGAACATCTCCCCTTTTCAATCTCTTACTCAGTATTTTAACGAGAAACAAATAGTTGATTGAAAATGAAGTTTTTAAGGTTATTATCTAATCAATTATGTGTTTGCATCAATTTTTCGTATATATAGTGAATTAATACCCATAAACTGAAAATTCACAAAAACGTGGAAAACGGCAAAATATTGCCTAATTCGATGATATTTTGTTTAAATCACATAGAGAAAAAGGGGATGATAATCGTCAAAATATTGCTAAATTCGATGATTTTTCGTACGAAACCAAATGCAAGAAAATTTGCTTAAAATGCTATATTATGCGACATTCTGAGATTTGAAGGCCAAATCACATATCGTGATACTACATGAAATAGTATCGAAATATTGGTAAAAATGAATATATTTACGTATTATCAAACTACATGGAAAACGTGAAAAAAGTCACTATTTTACCATATATGAGGATTTTAACTTCAAATCATAGAGCGAGGTTTCGTATTATTTAGATCCAAGAAAAGACATATGACAATGTTGTGTCCAATACAAATGATAAAAATCAATGTGTTTTCATTAGAATTAACTAAAATGTTCCTGATTTTCCGTTTATATTACCGATGGAAGATGTACACGAAAACCGCTCTATTCCGGCTGAAACGTCGATATATGCAATAAAAACAGAACTTCTCCCCTTTTCAATCTCTTACTCAGTATTTTAACGAGAAACAAATAGTTGATTGAAAATGAAGTTTTTAAGGTTATCATCTAATCAATTATGTGTTTCCTTCATTTTTACGTATATATAGTGAATTAATACCCATAAACTGAAAATTCACAAAAACGTGGAAAAACGGTTAAATATTGCCTAATACGATATTTTGTTTAAATCACATAGAGGAAATGGGGATGATAAACGTCAAAATATTGCTAAATTCGATGATTTTTCGTACGAAACAAAATGCAAGAAAACTTGCTTAAAATGCTATATTATTCGACATTCTGAGATTTGAAGGCCAAATCACATATCGTGATACTACATGAAGTAGTATCGAAATATTGGTAAAAACGAATATATTTACGTAAAATCACACTACATGGAAAACGTGAAAAAAGTCACTATTTTACCATATATGAGGATTTTAACTTCAAATCATAGAGCGAGGTTTCGTATTATTTAGATCCAAGAAAAGACATATGACAATGTTGTTTCCAATACAAATGATAAAAATCAATGTGTTTTCATTAGAATTAACTAAAATGTTTCTGATTTTCCGCTTATATTACTGATGGAAGATGTACACGAAAACCGCTCTATTCAGGCTGAAACGTCGATATATGCAATAAAAACAGAACGTCTCCCCTTTTCAATCTCTTACTCAGTATTTTAACGAGAAACAAATAGTTGATTGAAAAAGAAGTTTTTAAGGTTATTAAAATCAATTATGTGTTTGCATCATTTTTATCGTATATATAGTGAATTAATACCCATAAACTGAAAATTCACGAAAACGTGGAAAAACGGCAAAATATTGCCTAATTCGATGATATTTTGTTTAAATCACATAGAGAAAAAGGGGATGATAATCGTCAAAATATTGCTAAATTCGATGATTTTTCGTACGAAACAAAATGCAAGAAAACTTGCTTAAAATGCTATATTATGCGACATTCTGAGATTTGAAGGCCAAATCACATATCGTGATACTACATGAAATAGTATCGAAATATTTATAAAAATGAATATATTTACGTATTATCAAACTACATGGAAAACGTGAAAAAAGTCACTATTTTACCATATATGAGGATTTTAACTTCAAATCATAGAGCGAGGTTTCGTATTATTTAGATCCAAGAAAAGACATATGACAATGTTGTTTCCAATACAAATGATAAAAATCAATGTGTTTTCATTAGAATTAACTAAAATGTTTCTGATTTTCCGCTTATATTACTGATGGAAGATGTACACGAAAACCGCTCTATTCCGGCTGAAACGTCGATATATGCAATAAAAACAGAACTTCTCCCCTTTTCAATCTCTTACTCAGTATTTTAACGAGAAACAAATAGTTGATTGAAAATGAAGTTTTTAAGGTTATTATCTAATCAATTATGTGTTTGCATCATTTTTACGTATATATAGTGAATTAATACCCATAAACTGAAAATTCACAAAAACGTGGAAAACGGCAAAATATTGCCTAATTCGATGATATTTTGTTTAAATCACATAGAGAAAAAGGGGATGATAATCGTCAAAATATTGCTAAATTCGATGATTTTTCGTACGAAACCAAATGCAAGAAAATTTGCTTAAAATGCTATATTATGCGACATTCTGAGATTTGAAGGCCAAATCACATATCGTGATACTACATGAAATAGTATCGAAATATTGGTATAAATGAATATATTTACGTATTATCAAACTACATGGAAAACGTGAAAAAAGTCACTATTTTACCATATATGAGGATTTTAACTTCAAATCATAGAGCGAGGTTTCGTATTATTTAGATCCAAGAAAAGACATATGACAATGTTGTTTCCAATACAAATGATAAAAATCAATGTGTTTTCATTAGAATTAACTAAAATGTTTCTGATTTTCCGCTTATATATATTTTTTTTTTTTTTTTTTTTTTTTTTTTTTTTTTTTTTTGAGATATATACAAGAGTTGTTACATTCTTGTACAGCCACTAGTACGCGTATCGTTTCGGGCAAGTCCTTAATCCTATGGTCCCTGGAATACGATCCCTTGCCGCGAAGAATCGTTGTTACAACCAAGTACACATTTTACTGTTGCGTTAAACAGAGGCTACAGTTAAGGAATTGCGCCCAGTAAATCCTCCCCGGCCAGGATACGAACCCATGACATAGCGCTCGCGGAACGCCAGGCGAGTGTCTTACCACTACACCACGGGGACTGCAAATACTGATGGAAGATGTACACGAAAACCGCTCTATTCCGGCTGAAACGTCGATATATGCAATAAAAACAGAACTTCTCCCCTTTTTATTCTCTTACTCAGTATTTTAACGAGAAACAAATAGTTGATTGAAAAAGAAGTTTTTAAGGTTATTATCTAATCAATTATGTGTTTGCATCATTTTTATCGTATATATAGTGAATTAATACCCATAAACTGAAAATTCACGAAAACGTTTAAAAACGGCAAAGTATTGCCTAATTCGATGATATTTTGTTTAAATCACATAGAGAAAAAGGGGATGATAATCGTCAAAATATTGCTAAATTCGATGATTTTTCGTACGAACAAAATGCAAGAAAATTTGCTTAAAATGCTATATTATGCGACATTCTGAGATTTGAAGGCCAAATCACATATCGTGATACTACATGATATAGTATCGAAATATTGGTAAAAATGAATATATTTACGTATTATCAAACTACATGGAAAACGTGAAAAAAGTCACTATTTTACCATATATGAGGATTTTAACTTCAAATCATAGAGCGAGGTTTCGTATTATTTAGATCCAAGAAAAGACATATGACAATGTTGTTTCCAATACAAATGATAAAAATCAATGTGTTTTCATTAGAATTTACTAAAATGTTCCTGATTTTCCGTTTATATTACCGATGGAAGATGTACAGGTAAAACCGCTCTATTCCGGCTGAAACGTCGATATATGCAATAAAAACAGAACTTCTCCCCTTTTCAATCTCTTACTTAGTATTTTAACGAGAAACAAATAGTTGATTGAAAATGAAGTTTTTAAGGTTATTATCTAATCAATTATGTGTTTGCATCATTTTTACGTGTATATAGTGAATTAATACCCATAAACTGAAAATTCACAAAAACGTGGAAAAACGGTTAAATATTGCCTAATACGATGATATTTTGTTTAAATCACATAGAGGAAAAGGGGATGATAAACGTCAAAATATTGCTAAATTCGATGATTTTTCGTACGAAACAAAATGCAAGAAAACTTGCTTAAAATGCTATATTATTCGACATTCTGAGATATGAAGGCCAAATCACATATCGTGATTCTACATGAAGTAGTATCGAAATATTGGTAAAAACGAATATATTTACGTAAAATCACACTACATGGAAAACGTGAAAAAAGTCACTATTTTACCATATATGAGGATTTTAACTTCAAATCATAGAGCGAGGTTTCGTATTATTTAGATCCAAGAAAAGACATATGACAATGTTGTTTCCAATACAAATGATAAAAATCAATGTGTTTTCATTAGAATTAACTAAAATGTTTCTGATTTTCCGCTTATATTACTGATGGAAGATGTACACGAAAACCGCTCTATTCCGGCTGAAATGTCGATATATGCAATAAAAACAGAACTTCTCCCCTTTTCAATCTCTTACTCAGTATTTTAACGAGAAACAAATAGTTGATTGAAAATGAAGTTTTTAAGGTTATTATCTAATCAATTATGTGTTTGCATCATTTTTACGTATATATAGTGAATTAATACCCATAAACTGAAAATTCACAAAAACGTGGAAAACGGCAAAATATTGCCTAATTCGATGATATTTTGTTTAAATCACATAGAGAAAAAGGGGATGATAATCGTCAAAATATTGCTAAATTCGATGATTTTTCGTACGAAACCAAATGCAAGAAAATTTGCTTAAAATGCTATATTATACGACATTCTGAGATTTGAAGGCCAAATCACATATCGTGATACTACATGAAATAGTATCGAAATATTGGTAAAAATGAATATATTTACGTATTATCAAACTACATGGAAAACGTGAAAAAAGTCACTATTTTACCTTATATGAGGATTTTAACTTCAAATCATAGAGCGAGGTTTCGTATTATTTAGATCCAAGAAAAGACATATGACAATGTTGTGTCCAATACAAATGATAAAAATCAATGTGTTTTCATTAGAATTAACTAAAATGTTCCTGATTTTCCGTTTATATTACCGATGGAAGATGTACACGAAAACCGCTCTATTCCGGCTGAAACGTCGATATATGCAATAAAAACAGAACTTCTCCCCTTTTCAATCTCTTACTCAGTATTTTAACGAGAAACAAATAGTTGATTGAAAATGAAGTTTTTAAGGTTATTATCTAATCAATTATGTGTTTGCATCAATTTTACGTATATATAGTGAATTAATACCCATAAACTGAAAATTCACAAAAACGTGGAAAAACGGTTAAATATTGCCTAATACGATGATATTTTGTTTAAATCACATAGAGGAAAAGGGGATGATAATCGTCAAAATATTGCTAAATTCGATGATTTTTCGTACGAAACAAAATGCAAGAAAACTTGCTTAAAATGCTATATTATGCGACATTCTGAGATTTGAAGGCCAAATCACATATCGTGATACTAAATGAAATAGTATCGAAATATTGGTAAAAATGAATATATTTACGTATTATCAAACTACATGGAAAACGTGAAAAAAGTCACTATTTTACCATATATGAGGATTTTAACTTCAAATCATAGAGCGAGGTTTCGTATTATTTAGATCCAAGAAAAGACATATGACAATGTTGTTTCCAATACAAATGATAAAAATCAATGTGTTTTCATTAGAATTAACTAAAATGTTTCTGATTTTCCGCTTATATATATATATATATATTTTTTTTTTTTTTTTTTTTTTTTTTTTTTTTTTGAGATATATACAAGAGTTGTTACATTCTTGTACAGCCACTAGTACGCGTATCGTTTCGGGCAAGTCCTTAATCCTATGGTCCCTGGAATACGATCCCTTGCCGCGAAGAATCGTTGTTACAACCAAGTACACATTTTACTGTTGCGTTAAACAGAGGCTACAGTTAAGGAATTGCGCCCAGTAAATCCTCCCCGGCCAGGATACGAACCCATGACATAGCGCTCGCGGAACGCCAGGCGAGTGTCTTACCACTACACCACGGGGACTGCAAATACTGATGGAAGATGTACACGAAAACCGCTCTATTCCGGCTGAAACGTCGATATATGCAATAAAAACAGAACTTCTCCCCTTTTTATTCTCTTACTCAGTATTTTAACGAGAAACAAATAGTTGATTGAAAAAGAAGTTTTTAAGGTTATTATCTAATCAATTATGTGTTTGCATCATTTTTGTCGTATATATAGTGAATTAATACCCATAAACTGAAAATTCACGAAAACGTTTAAAAACGGCAAAGTATTGCCTAATTCGATGATATTTTGTTTAAATCACATAGAGGAAAAGGGGATGATAAGCGTCAAAATATTGCTAAATTCGATGATTTTTCGTACGAAACAAAATGCAAGAAAACTTGCTTAAAATGCTACATTATGCGACATTCTGAGATTTGATGGCCAAATCACATATCGTGATACGACATGAAGTAGTATCGAAATATTGGTAAAAACGATTTTATTTACGTAAAATCACACTACATGGAAAACGTGAAAAAAGTCACTATTTTACCATATATGAGGATTTTAACTTCAAATCATAGAGCGAGGTTTCGTATTATTTAGATCCAAGAAAAGACATATGACAATGTTGTGTCCAATACAAATGATAAAAATCAATGTGTTTTCATTAGAATTAACTAAAATGTTCCTGATTTTCCGTTTATATTACCGATGGAAGATGTACACGAAAACCGCTCTATTCCGGCTGAAACGTCGATATATGCAATAAAAACAGAACTTCTCCCCTTTTCAATCTCTTACTCAGTATTTTAACGAGAAACAAATAGTTGATTGAAAATGAAGTTTTTAAGGTTATTATCTAATCAATTATGTGTTTGCATCAATTTTACGTATATATAGTGAATTAATACCCATAAACTGAAAATTCACAAAAACGTGGAAAAACGGTTAAATATTGCCTAATACGATGATATTTTGTTTAAATCACATAGAGGAAAAGGGGATGATAATCGTCAAAATATTGCTAAATTCGATGATTTTTCGTACGAAACAAAATGCAAGAAAACTTGCTTAAAATGCTATATTATGCGACATTCTGAGATTTGAAGGCCAAATCACATATCGTGATACTACATGAAATAGTATCGAAATATTGGTAAAAATGAATATATTTACGTATTATCAAACTACATGGAAAACGTGAAAAAAGTCACTATTTTACCATATATGAGGATTTTAACTTCAAATCATAGAGCGAGGTTTCGTATTATTTTGATCCAAGAAAAGACATATGACAATGTTGTTTCCAATACAAATGATAAAAATCAATATGTTTTCATTAGAATTAACTAAAATGTTTCAGATTTTCCGCTTATATTACTGATGGAAGATGTACACGAAAACCGCTCTATTCCGGCTGAAACGTCGATATATGCAATAAAAACAGAACTTCTCCCCTTTTCAATCTCTTACTCAGTATTTTAACGAGAAACAAATAGTGATTGAAAAAGAAGTTTTTAAGGGTATTAAAATCAATTATGTGTTTGCATCATTTTTATCGTATATATAGTGAATTAATACCCATAAACTGAAAATTCACGAAAACGTTTAAAAACGGCAAAGTATTGCCTAATTCGATGATATTTTGTTTAAATCACATAGAGGAAAAGGGGATGATAAGCGTCAAAATATTGTTAAATTCGATGATTTTTCGTACGAAACAAAATGCAAGAAAACTTGCTTAAAATGCTATATTATGCGACATTCTGAGATTTGAAGGCCAAATCACATATCGTGGTACTACATGAAGTAGTATCAAAATATTGGTAAAAACGAATATATTTACGTAAATTCACACTACATGGAAAACGTGAAAAAAGTCACTATTTTACCATATATGAGGATTTTAACTTCAAATCATAGAGCGAGGTTTCGTATTATTTAGATCCAAGAAAAGACATATGACAATGTTGTTTCCAATACAAATGATAAAAATCAATGTGTTTTCATTAGAATTAACTAAAATGTTCCTGATTTTCCGTTTATATTACCGATGGAAGATGTACACGAAAACCGCTCTATTCCGGCTGAAACGTCGATATATGCAATAAAAACAGAACTTCTCCCCTTTTCAATCTCTTACTCAGTATTTTAACGAGAAACAAATAGTTGATTGAAAATGAAGTTTTTAAGGTTATTATCTAATCAATTATGTGTTTGCATCATTTTTACGTATATATAGTGAATTAATACCCATAAACTGAAAATTCACAAAAACGTGGAAAAACGGCAAAATATTGCCTAATTCGATGATATTTTGTTTAAATCACATAGAGAAAAAGGGGATGATAATCGTCAAAATATTGCTAAATTCGATGATTTTTCGTACGAAACAAAATGCAAGAAAACTTGCTTAAAATGCTATATTATGCGACATTCTGAGATTTGAAGGCCAAATCACATATCGTGATACTACATGAAGTAGTATCGAAATATTGGTAAAAACGAATATATTTACGTAAAATCACACTACATGGAAAACGTGAAAAAGTCACTATTTTACCATATATGAGGATTTTAACTTCAAATCATAGAGCGAGGTTTCGTATTATTTAGATCCAAGAAAAGACATATGACAATGTTGTTTCCAATACAAATGATAAAAATCAATGTGTTTTCATTAGAATTAACTAAAATGTTCCTGATTTTCCGTTTATATTACCGATGGAAGATGTACACGAAAACCGCTCTATTCCGGCTGAAACGTCGATATATGCAATAAAAACAGAACTTCTCCCCTTTTCAATCTCTTACTCAGTATTTTAACGAGAAACAAATAGTTGATTGAAAATGAAGTTTTTAAGGTTATTATATTATGAATTATGTGTTTGCATCATTTTTACGTATATATAGTGAATTAATACCCATAAACTGAAAATTCACAAAAACGTGGAAAAACGGCAAAATATTGCCTAATTCGATGATATTCTGTTTAAATCACATAGAGAAAAAGAGGATGATAATCGTCAAAATATTGCTAAATTCGATGATTTTTCGTACGAAACAAAATGCAAGAAAACTTGCTTAAAATGCTATATTATGCGACATTCTGAGATTTGAAGGCCAAATCACATATCGTGATACTACATGAAATAGTATCGAAATATTGGTAAAAATGAATATATTTACGTATTATCAAACTACATGGAAAACGTGAAAAAAGTCACTATTTTACCATATACGAGGATTTTAACTTCAAATCATAGAGCGAGGTTTCGTATTATTTAGATCCAAGAAAAGACATATGACAATGTTGTTTCCAATACAAATGATAAAAATCAATGTGTTTTCATTAGAATTAACTAAAATGTTTCTGATTTTCCGCTTATATTTTTTTTTTTTTTTTTTTTTTTTTTTTTTTTTTTTTTTTTTTTTTTTTTTTCTTTTTTTTTTTTTGAGATATATACAAGAGTTGTTACATTCTTGTACAGCCACTAGTACGCGTATCGTTTCGGGCAAGTCCTTAATCCTATGGTCCCTGGAATACGATCCCTTGCTGCGAAGAATCGTTGTTACAACCAAGTACACATTTTACTGTTGCGTTAAACAGAGGCTACAGTTAAGGAATTGCGCCCAGTAAATCCACCCCGGCCAGGATACGAACTAATGACATAGCGCTCGCGGAACGCCAGGCGAGTGTCTTACCACTACACCACGGGGACTGCAAATACTGATGGAAGATGTACACGAAAACCGCTCTATTCCGGCTGAAACGTCGATATATGCAATAAAAACAGAAATTCTCCCCTTTTTATTCTCTTACTCAGTATTTTAACGAGAAACAAATAGTTGATTGAAAAAGAAGTTTTTAAGGTTATTATCTAATCAATTATGTGTTTGCATCATTTTTTGTCGTATATATAGTGAATTAATACCCATAAACTGAAAATTCACGAAAACGTTTAAAAACGGCAAAGTATTGCCTAATTCGATGATATTTTGTTTAAATCACATAGAGGAAAAGGGGATGATAAGCGTCAAAATATTGCTAAATTCGATGATTTTTCGTACGAAACAAAATGCAAGAAAACTTGCTTAAAATGCTACATTATGCGACATTCTGAGATTTGAAGGCCAAATCACATATCGTGATACGACATGAAGTAGTATCGAAATATTGGTAAAAACGAATATATTTACGTAAAATCACACTACATGGAAAACGTGAAAAAAGTCACTATTTTACCATATATGAGGATTTTAACTTCAAATCATAGAGCGAGGTTTCGTATTATTTAGATCCAAGAAAAGACATATGACAATGTTGTTTCCAATACAAATGATGAAAATCAATGTGTTTTCATTAGAATTAACTAAAATGTTCCTGATTTTCCGTTTATATTACCGATGGAAGATGTACACGAAAACCGCTCTATTCCGGCTGAAACGTCGATATATGCAATATAAACAGAACTTCTCCCCTTTTCAATCTCTTACTCAGTATTTTAACGAGAAACAAATAGTTGATTGAAAATGAAGTTTTTAAGGTTATTATCTAATCAATTATGTGTTTGCATCATTTTTACGTATATATAGTGAATTAATACCCATAAACTGAAAATTCACAAAAACGTGGAAAAACGGCAAAATATTGCCTAATTCGATGATATTTTGTTTAAATCACATAGAGAAAAAGGGGATGATAATCGTCAAAATATTGCTAAATTCGATGATTTTTCGTACGAAACAAAATGCAAGAAAACTTGCTTAAAATGCTATATTATTCGACATTCTGAGATTTGAAGGCCAAATCACATATCGTGATACTACATGAAGTAGTATCGAAATATTGGTAAAAACGAATATATTTACGTAAAATCACACTACATGGAAAACGTGAAAAAAGTCACTATTTTACCATATATGAGGATTTTAACTTCAAATCATAGAGCGAGGTTTCGTATTATTTAGATCCAAGAAAAGACATATGACAATGTTGTTTCCAATACAAATGATAAAAATCAATGTGTTTTCATTAGAATTTACTAAAATGTTCCTGATTTTCCGTTTATAGTACTAATGGAAGATGTACACGAAAACCGCTCTATTCCGGCTGAAACGTCGATATATGCAATAAAAACAGAACATCTCCCCTTTTCAATCTCTTAGTCAGTATTTTAACGAGAAACAAACAGTTGATTGAAAATTAAGTTTTTAAGGTTATTATCTAATCAATTATGTGCTTGCATCATTTTTACGTATACACAGTGAATTAATACCCATAAACTGAAAATTCACAAAAACGTTGAAAAACGGCAAAATATTGCCTAATTCGATGATATTTTGTTTAAATCACATAGAGGAAAAGGGGATGATAAACGTCAAAATATTGCTAAATTCGATGATTTTTCGTACGAAACAAAATGCAAGAAAACTTGCTTAAATGCTATATTATGCGACATTCTGAGATTTGAAGGCCAAATCACATATTTTTTTTTTTTTTTTTTTTTTTTTTTTTTTTTTTTTTTTTTTTTTTTTGAGATATATACAAGAGTTGTTACATTCTTGTACAGCCACTAGTACGCGTAGCGTTTCGGGCAAGTCCTTAATCCTATGGTCCCTGGAATACGATCCCCTGCCGCGAAGAATCGTTTTTTCATCCAAGTACACATTTTACTGTTGCGTTAAACAGAGGCTACAGTTAAGGAATTGCGCCCAGTAAATCCTCCCCGGCCAGGATACGAACCCATGACATAGCGCTCGCGGAACGCCAGGCGAGTGTCTTACCACTACACCACGGAGACTGTATAATCGTGATACTACATGAAGTAGTATCGAAATATTGGTAAAAACGAATATATTTACGTAAAATCACACTACATGGAAAACGTGAAAAAGTCACTATTTTACCATATATGAGGATTTTAACTTCAAATCATAGAGCGAGGTTTCGTATTATTTAGATCCAAGAAAAGACATATGACAATGTTGTTTCCAATACAAATGATAAAAATCAATGTGTTTTCATTAGAATTACTAAAATGTTTCTGATTTTCCGCTTATATTACTGATGGAAGATGTACGCGAAAACCGCTCTATTCTGGCTGAAACGTCGATATATGCAATAAAAACAGAACTTCTCCCCTTTTCAATCTCTTACTCAGTATTTTAACGAGAAACAAATAGTTGATTGAAATGAAGTTTTTAAGGTTATTATCTAATCAATTATGTGTTTGCATCATTTTTACGTATATATAGTGAATTAATACCCATAAACTGAAAATTCACAAAAACGTGGAAAACGGCAAAATATTGCCTAATTCGATGATATTTTGTTTAAATCACATAGAGAAAAAGGGGATGATAATCGTCAAAATATTGCTAAATTCGATGATTTTTCGTACGAAACCAAATGCAAGAAAATTTGCTTAAAATGCTATATTATGCGACATTCTGAGATTTGAAGGCCAAATCACATAACGTGGTACTACATGAAGTAGTATCGAAATATTGGTAAAAACGAATATATTTACGTAAAATCACACTACATGGAAAACGCGAAAAAAGTCACTATTTTACCATATATGAGGATTTTAGCTTCAAATCATAGAGCGAGGTTTCGTATTATTTAGATCCAAGAAAAGACATATGACAATGTTGTTTCCAATACAAATGATAAAAATCAATGTGTTTTCATTAGAATTAACTAAAATGTTCCTGATTTTCCGTTTATATTACCGATGGAAGATGTACACGAAAACCGCTCTATTCCGGCTGAAACGTCGATATATGCAATAAAAACAGAACTTCTCCCCTTTTCAATCTCTTACTCAGTATTTTAACGAGAAACAAATAGTTGATTGAAAATGAAGTTTTTAAGGTTATTATATTATGAATTATGTGTTTGCATCATTTTTACGTATATATAGTGAATTAATACCCATAAACTGAAAATTCACAAAAACGTGGAAAAACGGCAAAATATTGCCTAATTCGATGATATTCTGTTTAAATCACATAGAGAAAAAGAGGATGATAATCGTCAAAATATTGCTAAATTCGATGATTTTTCGTACGAAACAAAATGCAAGAAAACTTGCTTAAAATGCTATATTATGCGACATTCTGAGATTTGAAGGCCAAATCACATATCGTGATACTACATGAAATAGTATCGAAATATTGGTAAAAACGAATATATTTACGTAAAATCACACTACATGGAAAACGTGAAAAATTCACTATTTTACCATATACGAGGATTTTAACTTCAAATCATAGAGCGAGGTTTCGTATTATTTAGATCCAAGAAAAGACATATGACAATGTTGTTTCCAATACAAATGATAAAAATCAATGTGTTTTCATTAGAATTTACTAAAATGTTCCTGATTTTCCGTTTATAGTACTAATGGAAGATGTACACGAAAACCGCTCTATTCCGGCTGAAACGTCGATATATGCAATAAAAACAGAACATCTCCCCTTTTCAATCTCTTAGTCAGTATTTTAACGAGAAACAAATAGTTGATTGAAAATTAAGTTTTTAAGGTTATTATCTAATCAATTATGTGCTTGCATCATTTTTACGTATACACAGTGAATTAATACCCATAAACTGAAAATTCACAAAAACGTTGAAAAACGGCAAAATATTGCCTAATTCGGTGATATTTTGTTTAAATCACATAGAGGAAAAGGGGATGATAAACGTCAAAATATTGCTAAATTCGATGATTTTTCGTACGAAACAAAATGCAAGAAAACTTGCTTAAATGCTATATTATGCGACATTCTGAGATTTGAAGGCCAAATCACATATCGTGATACTACATGAAGTAGTATCGAAATATTGGTAAAAACGAATATATTTACGTAAAATCACACTACATGGAAAACGTGAAAAAGTCACTATTTTACCATATATGAGGATTTTAACTTCAAATCATAGAGCGAGGTTTCGTATTATTTAGATCCAAGAAAAGACATATGACAATGTTGTTTCCAATACAAATGATAAAAATCAATGTGTTTTCATTAGAATTAACTAAAATGTTCCTGATTTTCCGTTTATATTACCGATGGAAGATGTACACGAAAACCGCTCTATTCCGGCTGAAACGTCGATATATGCAATAAAAACAGAACTTCTCCCCTTTTCAATCTCTTACTCAGTATTTTAACGAGAAACAAATAGTTGATTGAAAATGAAGTTTTTAAGGTTATTATATTATGAATTATGTGTTTGCATCATTTTTACGTATATATAGTGAATTAATACCCATAAACTGAAAATTCACAAAAACGTGGAAAAACGGCAAAATATTGCCTAATTCGATGATATTCTGTTTAAATCACATAGAGAAAAAGAGGATGATAATCGTCAAAATATTGCTAAATTCGATGATTTTTCGTACGAAACAAAATGCAAGAAAACTTGCTTAAAATGCTATATTATGCGACATTCTGAGATTTGAAGGCCAAATCACATATCGTGATACTACATGAAATAGTATCGAAATATTGGTAAAAATGAATATATTTACGTATTATCAAACTACATGGAAAACGTGAAAAAAGTCACTATTTTACCATATACGAGGATTTTAACTTCAAATCATAGAGCGAGGTTTCGTATTATTTAGATCCAAGAAAAGACATATGACAATGTTGTTTCCAATACAAATGATAAAAATCAATGTGTTTTCATTAGAATTAACTAAAATGTTTCTGATTTTCCGCTTATATATTTTTTTTTTTTTTTTTTTTTTTTTTTTTTTTTTTTTTTTTTTTTTTTTTTTTTTGAGATATATACAAGAGTTGTTACATTCTTGTACAGCCACTAGTACGCGTATCGTTTCGGGCAAGTCCTTAATCCTATGGTCCCTGGAATACGATCCCTTGCTGCGAAGAATCGTTGTTACAACCAAGTACACATTTTACTGTTGCGTTAAACAGAGGCTACAGTTAAGGAATTGCGCCCAGTAAATCCACCCCGGCCAGGATACGAACTAATGACATAGCGCTCGCGGAACGCCAGGCGAGTGTCTTACCACTACACCACGGGGACTGCAAATACTGATGGAAGATGTACACGAAAACCGCTCTATTCCGGCTGAAACGTCGATATATGCAATAAAAACAGAAATTCTCCCCTTTTTATTCTCTTACTCAGTATTTTAACGAGAAACAAATAGTTGATTGAAAAAGAAGTTTTTAAGGTTATTATCTAATCAATTATGTGTTTGCATCATTTTTTGTCGTATATATAGTGAATTAATACCCATAAACTGAAAATTCACGAAAACGTTTAAAAACGGCAAAGTATTGCCTAATTCGATGATATTTTGTTTAAATCACATAGAGGAAAAGGGGATGATAAGCGTCAAAATATTGCTAAATTCGATGATTTTTCGTACGAAACAAAATGCAAGAAAACTTGCTTAAAATGCTACATTATGCGACATTCTGAGATTTGAAGGCCAAATCACATATCGTGATACGACATGAAGTAGTATCGAAATATTGGTAAAAACGAATATATTTACGTAAAATCACACTACATGGAAAACGTGAAAAAAGTCACTATTTTACCATATATGAGGATTTTAACTTCAAATCATAGAGCGAGGTTTCGTATTATTTAGATCCAAGAAAAGACATATGACAATGTTGTTTCCAATACAAATGATGAAAATCAATGTGTTTTCATTAGAATTAACTAAAATGTTCCTGATTTTCCGTTTATATTACCGATGGAAGATGTACACGAAAACCGCTCTATTCCGGCTGAAACGTCGATATATGCAATATAAACAGAACTTCTCCCCTTTTCAATCTCTTACTCAGTATTTTAACGAGAAACAAATAGTTGATTGAAAATGAAGTTTTTAAGGTTATTATCTAATCAATTATGTGTTTGCATCATTTTTACGTATATATAGTGAATTAATACCCATAAACTGAAAATTCACAAAAACGTGGAAAAACGGCAAAATATTGCCTAATTCGATGATATTTTGTTTAAATCACATAGAGAAAAAGGGGATGATAATCGTCAAAATATTGCTAAATTCGATGATTTTTCGTACGAAACAAAATGCAAGAAAACTTGCTTAAAATGCTATATTATTCGACATTCTGAGATTTGAAGGCCAAATCACATATCGTGATACTACATGAAGTAGTATCGAAATATTGGTAAAAATGAATATATTTACGTAAAATCACACTACATGGAAAACGTGAAAAAAGTCACTATTTTACCATATATGAGGATTTTAACTTCAAATCATAGAGCGAGGTTTCGTATTATTTAGATCCAAGAAAAGACATATGACAATGTTGTTTCCAATACAAATGATAAAAATCAATGTGTTTTCATTAGAATTTACTAAAATGTTCCTGATTTTCCGTTTATAGTACTAATGGAAGATGTACACGAAAACCGCTCTATTCCGGCTGAAACGTCGATATATGCAATAAAAACAGAACATCTCCCCTTTTCAATCTCTTAGTCAGTATTTTAACGAGAAACAAACAGTTGATTGAAAATTAAGTTTTTAAGGTTATTATCTAATCAATTATGTGCTTGCATCATTTTTACGTATACACAGTGAATTAATACCCATAAACTGAAAATTCACAAAAACGTTGAAAAACGGCAAAATATTGCCTAATTCGATGATATTTTGTTTAAATCACATAGAGGAAAAGGGGATGATAAACGTCAAAATATTGCTAAATTCGATGATTTTTCGTACGAAACAAAATGCAAGAAAACTTGCTTAAATGCTATATTATGCGACATTCTGAGATTTGAAGGCCAAATCACATATTTTTTTTTTTTTTTTTTTTTTTTTTTTTTTTTTTTTTTTTTTTTTTTTTGAGATATATACAAGAGTTGTTACATTCTTGTACAGCCACTAGTACGCGTAGCGTTTCGGGCAAGTCCTTAATCCTATGGTCCCTGGAATACGATCCCCTGCCGCGAAGAATCGTTTTTTCATCCAAGTACACATTTTACTGTTGCGTTAAACAGAGGCTACAGTTAAGGAATTGCGCCCAGTAAATCCTCCCCGGCCAGGATACGAACCCATGACATAGCGCTCGCGGAACGCCAGGCGAGTGTCTTACCACTACACCACGGAGACTGTATAATCGTGATACTACATGAAGTAGTATCGAAATATTGGTAAAAACGAATATATTTACGTAAAATCACACTACATGGAAAACGTGAAAAAGTCACTATTTTACCATATATGAGGATTTTAACTTCAAATCATAGAGCGAGGTTTCGTATTATTTAGATCCAAGAAAAGACATATGACAATGTTGTTTCCAATACAAATGATAAAAATCAATGTGTTTTCATTAGAATTACTAAAATGTTTCTGATTTTCCGCTTATATTACTGATGGAAGATGTACGCGAAAACCGCTCTATTCTGGCTGAAACGTCGATATATGCAATAAAAACAGAACTTCTCCCCTTTTCAATCTCTTACTCAGTATTTTAACGAGAAACAAATAGTTGATTGAAATGAAGTTTTTAAGGTTATTATCTAATCAATTATGTGTTTGCATCATTTTTACGTATATATAGTGAATTAATACCCATAAACTGAAAATTCACAAAAACGTGGAAAACGGCAAAATATTGCCTAATTCGATGATATTTTGTTTAAATCACATAGAGAAAAAGGGGATGATAATCGTCAAAATATTGCTAAATTCGATGATTTTTCGTACGAAACCAAATGCAAGAAAATTTGCTTAAAATGCTATATTATGCGACATTCTGAGATTTGAAGGCCAAATCACATAACGTGGTACTACATGAAGTAGTATCGAAATATTGGTAAAAACGAATATATTTACGTAAAATCACACTACATGGAAAACGCGAAAAAAGTCACTATTTTACCATATATGAGGATTTTAGCTTCAAATCATAGAGCGAGTTTTCGTATTATTTAGATCCAAGAAAAGACATATGACAATGTTGTTTCCAATACAAATGATAAAAATCAATATGTTTTCATTAGAATTAACCAAAATGATCCTGATTTTCCGTTTATATTACCGATGGAAGATGTACACGAAAACCGCTCTATTCCGGCTGAAACGTCGATATATGCAATAAAAACAGAACTTCTCCCCTTTTCAATCTCTTACTCAGTATTTTAACGAGAAACAAATAGTTGATTGAAAATGAAGTTTTTAAGGTTATTATATTATGAATTATGTGTTTGCATCATTTTTACGTATATATAGTGAATTAATACCCATAAACTGAAAATTCACAAAAACGTGGAAAAACGGCAAAATATTGCCTAATTCGATGATATTCTGTTTAAATCACATAGAGAAAAAGAGGATGATAATCGTCAAAATATTGCTAAATTCGATGATTTTTCGTACGAAACAAAATGCAAGAAAACTTGCTTAAAATGCTATATTATGCGACATTCTGAGATTTGAAGGCCAAATCACATATCGTGATACTACATGAAATAGTATCGAAATATTGGTAAAAACGAATATATTTACGTAAAATCACACTACATGGAAAACGTGAAAAAAAGTCACTATTTTACCATATACGAGGATTTTAACTTCAAATCATAGAGCGAGGTTTCGTATTATTTAGATCCAAGAAAAGACATATGACAATGTTGTTTCCAATACAAATGATAAAAATCAATGTGTTTTCATTAGAATTTACTAAAATGTTCCTGATTTTCCGTTTATAGTACTAATGGAAGATGTACACGAAAACCGCTCTATTCCGGCTGAAACGTCGATATATGCAATAAAAACAGAACATCTCCCCTTTTCAATCTCTTAGTCAGTATTTTAACGAGAAACAAATAGTTGATTGAAAATTAAGTTTTTAAGGTTATTATCTAATCAATTATGTGCTTGCATCATTTTTACGTATACACAGTGAATTAATACCCATAAACTGAAAATTCACAAAAACGTTGAAAAACGGCAAAATATTGCCTAATTCGGTGATATTTTGTTTAAATCACATAGAGGAAAAGGGGATGATAAACGTCAAAATATTGCTAAATTCGATGATTTTTCGTACGAAACAAAATGCAAGAAAACTTGCTTAAATGCTATATTATGCGACATTCTGAGATTTGAAGGCCAAATCACATATCGTGATACTACATGAAGTAGTATCGAAATATTGGTAAAAACGAATATATTTACGTAAAATCACACTACATGGAAAACGTGAAAAAGTCACTATTTTACCATATATGAGGATTTTAACTTCAAATCATAGAGCGAGGTTTCGTATTATTTAGATCCAAGAAAAGACATATGACAATGTTGTTTCCAATACAAATGATAAAAATCAATGTGTTTTCATTAGAATTAACTAAAATGTTCCTGATTTTCCGTTTATATTACCGATGGAAGATGTACACGAAAACCGCTCTATTCCGGCTGAAACGTCGATATATGCAATAAAAACAGAACTTCTCCCCTTTTCAATCTCTTACTCAGTATTTTAACGAGAAACAAATAGTTGATTGAAAATGAAGTTTTTAAGGTTATTATCTAATCAATTATGTGTTTGCATTATTTTTACGTATATATAGTGAATTAATACCCATAAACTGAAAATTCACAAAAACGTGGAAAAACGGCAAAATATTGCCTAATTCGATGATATTTTGTTTAAATCACATAGAGAAAAAGGGGATGATAATCGTCAAAATATTGCTAAATTCGATGATTTTTCGTACGAAACAAAATGCAAGAAAACTTGCTTAAAATGCTATATTAAGCGACATTCTGAGATTTGAAGGCCAAATCACATATCGTGATACTACATGAAATAGTATCGAAATATTGGTAAAAATGAATATATTTACGTATTATCAAACTACATGGAAAACGTGAAAAAGTCACTATTTTACCATATATGAGGATTTTAACTTCAAATCATAGAGCGAGGTTTCGTATTATTTAGATCCAAGAAAAGACATATGACAATGTTGTTTCCAATACAAATGATAAAAATCAATGTGTTTTCATTAGAATTTACTAAAATGTTCCTGATTTTCCGTTTATATTACCGATGGAAGATGTACAGGTAAAACCGCTCTATTCCGGCTGAAACGTCGATATATGCAATAAAAACAGAACTTCTCCCCTTTTCAATCTCTTACTCAGTATTTTAACGAGAAACAAATAGTAGATTGAAAATGAAGTTTTTAAGGTTATTATCTAATCAATTATGTGTTTGCATCAATTTTACGTATATATAGTGAATTAATACCCATAAACTGAAAATTCACAAAAACGTGGAAAAACGGTTAAATATTGCCTAATACGATGATATTTTGTTTAAATCACATAGAGGAAAAGGGGATGATAAACGTCAAAATATTGCTAAATTCGATGATTTTTCGTACGAAACAAAATGCAAGAAAACTTGCTTAAATGCTATATTATGCGACATTCTGAGATTTGAAGGCCAAATCACATATCGTGATACTACATGAAGTAGTATCGAAATATTGGTAAAAACGAATATATTTACGTAAAATCACACTACATGGAAAACGTGAAAAAGTCACTATTTTACCATATATGAGGATTTTAACTTAAAATCATAGAGCGAGGTTTCGTATTATTTAGATCCAAGAAAAGACATATGACAATGTTGTTTCCAATACAAATGATAAAAATCAATGTGTTTTCATTAGAATTAACTAAAATGTTCCTGATTTTCCGTTTATATTACCGATGGAAGATGTACACGAAAACCGCTCTATTCCGGCTGAAACGTCGATATATGCAATAAAAACAGAACTTCTCCCCTTTTCAATCTCTTACTCAGTATTTTAACGAGAAACAAATAGTTGATTGAAAATGAAGTTTTTAAGGTTATTATCTAATCAATTATGTGTTTGCATTATTTTTACGTATATATAGTGAATTAATACCCATAAACTGAAAATTCACAAAAACGTGGAAAAACGGCAAAATATTGCCTAATTCGATGATATTTTGTTTAAATCACATAGAGAAAAAGGGGATGATAATCGTCAAAATATTGCTAAATTCGATGATTTTTCGTACGAAACAAAATGCAAGAAAACTTGCTTAAAATGCTATATTAGGCGACATTCTGAGATTTGAAGGCCAAATCACATATCGTGATACTACATGAAATAGTATCGAAATATTGGTAAAAATGAATATATTTACGTATTATCAAACTACATGGAAAACGTGAAAAAGTCACTATTTTACCATATATGAGGATTTTAACTTCAAATCATAGAGCGAGGTTTCGTATTATTTAGATCCAAGAAAAGACATATGACAATGTTGTTTCCAATACAAATGATAAAAATCAATGTGTTTTCATTAGAATTAACTAAAATGTTTCTGATTTTCCGCTTATATTACTGATGGAAGATGTACACGAAAACCGCTCTATTCCGGCTGAAACGTCGATATATGCAATAAAAACAGAACTTCTCCCCTTTTCAATCTCTTACTCAGTATTTTAACGAGAAACAAATAGTTGATTGAAAATGAAGTTTTTAAGGTTATTATCTAATCAATTATGTGTTTGCATCATTTTTACGTATATATAGTGAATTAATACCCATAAACTGAAAATTCACAAAAACGTGGAAAACGGCAAAATATTGCCTAATTCGATGATATTTTGTTTAAATCACATAGAGAAAAAGGGGATGATAATCGTCAAAATATTGCTAAATTCGGTGATTTTTCGTACGAAACCAAATGCAAGAAAATTTGCTTAAAATGCTATATTCTGCGACATTCTGAGATTTGAAGGCCAAATCACATATCGTGATACTACTTGAAATAGTATCGAAATATTGGTAAAATGAATATATTTACGTATTATCAAACTACATGGAAAACGTGAAAAAAGTCACTATTTTACCATATATGAGGATTTTATGACAATGTTGATTTTAACGTCAAAATATTGCTAAATTCGATGATTTTTCGTACGAAACAAAATGCAAGAAAACTTGCTTTAAATGCTATATTATGCGACATTCTGAGATTTGAAGGCCAAATCACATATCGTGATACTACATGAAATAGTATCGAAATATTGGTAAAAATGAATATATTTACGTATTATCAAACTACATGGAAAACGTGAAAAAAGTCACTATTTTACCATATATGAGGATTTTAACTTCAAATCATAGAGCGAGGTTTCGTATTATTTAGATCCAAGAAAAGACATATGACAATGTTGTTTCCAATACAAATGATAAAAATCAATGTGTTTTCATTAGAATTTACTAAAATGTTCCTGATTTTCTGTTTATATTACCGATGGAAGATGTACAGGTAAAACCGCTCTATTCCGGCTGAAACGTCGATATATGCAATGAAAACAGAACTTCTCCCCTTTTCAATCTCTTACTCAGTATTTTAACGAGAAACAAATAGTTGATTGAAAATGAAGTTTTTAAGGTTATTATCTAATCAATTATGTGTTTGCATCATTTTTACGTATATATAGTGAATTAATACCCATAAACTGAAAATTCACAAAAACGTGGAAAAACGTCAAAATTTGCCTAATTCGATGATATTTTGTTTAAATCACATAGAGGAAAAGGGGATGATAAACGTCAAAATATTGCTAAATTCGATGATTTTTCGTACGAAACAAAATGCAAGAAAACTTGCTTAAAATGCTATATTATTCGACATTCTGAGATTTGAAGGCCAAATCACATATCGTGATACTACATGAAGTAGTATCGAAATATTGGTAAAAACGAATATATTTACGTAAAATCACACTACATGGAAAACGTGAAAAAAGTCACTATTTTACCATATATGAGGATTTTAACTTCAAATCATAGAGCGAGGTTTCGTATTATTTAGATCCAAGAAAAGACATATGACAATGTTGTTTCCAATACAAGTGATAAAAATCAATGTGTTTTCATTAGAATTAGTTCCTAATTTTCCGTTTATATTACCGATGGAAGATGTACACGAAAACCGCTCTATTCCGGCTGAAACGTCGATATATGCAATAAAAACAGAACTTCTCCCCTTTTCAATCTCTTACTCAGTATTTTAACGAGAAACAAATAGTTGATTGAAAATGAAGTTTTTAAGGTTATTATCTAATCAATTATGTGTTTGCATTATTTTTACGTATATATAGTGAATTAATACCCATAAACTGAAAATTCACAAAAACGTGAAAAAACGGCAAAATATTGCCTAATTCGATGATATTTTGTTTAAATCACATATAGAAAAAGGTGATGATAATCGTCAAAATACTGCTAAATTCGATGATTTTTCGTACGAAACAAAATGCAAGAAAACTTGCTTAAAATGCTATATTCTGCGACATTCTGAGATTTGAAGGCCAAATCACATATCGTGATACTACATGAAGTAGTATCGAAATATTGGTAAAAACGAATATATTTACGTAAAATCACACTACATGGAAAACGTGAAAAAAGTCACTATTTTACCATATATGAGGATTTTAATTTCAAATCATAGAGCGAGGTTTCGTATTATTTAGATCCAAGAAAAGACATATGACAATGTTGTTTCCAATACAAATGATAAAAATCAATGTGTTTTCATTAGAATTTACTAAAATGTTCCTGATTTTCCGTTTATAGTACTAATGGAAGATGTACACGAAAACCGCTCTATTCCGGCTGAAACGTCGATATATGCAATAAAAACAGAACATCTCCCCTTTTCAATCTCTTAGTCAGTATTTTAACGAGAAACAAATAGTTGATTGAAAATTAAGTTTTCAAGGTTATTATCTAATGAATTATGTGCTTGCATCATTTTTACGTATACACAGTGAATTAATACCCATAAACTGAAAATTCACAAAAACGTTGAAAAACGGCAAAATATTGCCTAATTCGATGATATTTTGTTTAAATCACATAGAGGAAAAGGGGATGATAAACGTCAAAATATTGCTAAATTCGATGATTTTTCGTACGAAACAAAATGCAAGAAAACTTGCTTAAATGCTATATTATGCGACATTCTGAGATTTGAAGGCCAAATCACATATCGCGATACTACATGAAGTAGTATCGAAATATTGGTAAAAACGAATATATTTACGTAAAATCACACTACATGGAAAACGTGAAAAAGTCACTATTTTACCATATATGAGGATTTTAACTTCAAATCATAGAGCGAGGTTTCGTATTATTTAGATCCAAGAAAAGACATATGACAATGTTGTTTCCAATACAAATGATAAAAATCAATGTGTTTTCATTAGAATTTACTAAAATGTTCCTGATTTTCCGTTTATATTACCGATGGAAGATGTACAGGTAAAACCGCTCTATTCCGGCTGAAACGTCGATATATGCAATAAAAACAGAACTTCTCCCCTTTTCAATCTCTTACTCAGTATTTTAACGAGAAACAAATAGTTGATTGAAAATGAAGTTTTTAAGGTTATTATCTAATCAATTATGTGTTTGCATCAATTTTACGTATATATAGTGAATTAATACCCATAAACTGAAAATTCACAAAAACGTGGAAAAACGGTTAAATATTGCCTAATACGATGATATTTTGTTTAAATCACATAGAGGAAAAGGGGATGATAAACGTCAAAATATTGCTAAATTCGATGATTTTTCGTACGAAACAAAATGCAAGAAAACTTGCTTAAAATGCTATATTATTCGACATTCTGAGATTTGAAGGCCAAATCACATATCGTGATACTACATGAAGTAGTATCGAAATATTGGTAAAAACGAATATATTTACGTAAAATCACACTACATGGAAAACGTGAAAAAAGTCACTATTTTACCATATATGAGGATTTTAACTTCAAATCATAGAGCGAGGTTTCGTATTATTTAGATCCAAGAAAAGACATATGACAATGCTGTTTCCAATACAAATGATAAAAATCAATGTGTTTTCATTAGAATTAACTAAAATGTTTCTGATTTTCCGCTTATATTACTGATGGAAGATGTACACGAAAACCGCTCTATTCCGGCTGAAACGTCGATATATGCAATAAAAACAGAACTTCTCCCCTTTTCAATCTCTTACTCAGTATTTTAACGAGAAACAAATAGTTGATTGAAAATGAAGTTTTTAAGGTTATTATCTAATCAATTATGTGTTTGCATCATTTTTACGTATATATAGTGAATTAATACCCATAAACTGAAAAGTCACAAAAACGTGGAAAACGGCAAAATATTGCCTAATTCGATGATATTTTGTTTAAATCACATAGAGAAAAAGGGGATGATAATCGTCAAAATATTGCTAAATTCGATGATTTTTCGTACGAAACCAAATGCAAGAAAATTTGCTTAAAATGCTATATTCTGCGACATTCTGAGATTTGAAGGCCAAATCACATATCGTGATACTACATGAAATAGTATCGAAATATTGGTAAAATGAATATATTTACGTATTATCAAACTACATGGAAAACGTGAAAAAAGTCACTATTTTACCATATATGAGGATTTTATGACAATGTTGATTTTAACGTCAAAATATTGCTAAATTCGATGATTTTTCGTACGAAACAAAATGCAAGAAAACTTGCTTTAAATGCTATATTATGCGACATTCTGAGATTTGAAGGCCAAATCACATATCGTGATACTACATGAAATAGTATCGAAATATTGGTAAAAATGAATATATTTACGTATTATCAAACTACATGGAAAACGTGAAAAAAGTAACTATTTTACCATATATGAGGATTTTAACTTCAAATCATAGAGCGAGGTTTCGTATTATTTAGATCCAAGAAAAGACATATGACAATGTTGTTTCCAATACAAATGATAAAAATCAATGTGTTTTCATTAGAATTTACTAAAATGTTCCTGATTTTCTGTTTATATTACCGATGGAAGATGTACAGGTAAAACCGCTCTATTCCGGCTGAAACGTCGATATATGCAATAAAAACAGAACTTCTCCCCTTTTCAATCTCTTACTCAGTATTTTAACGAGAAACAAATAGTTGATTGAAAATGAAGTTTTTAAGGTTATTATCTAATCAATTATGTGTTTGCATCATTTTTACGTATATATAGTGAATTAATACCCATAAACTGAAAATTCACAAAAACGTGGAAAAACGGTTAAATATTGTCTAATACGATGATATTTTGTTTAAATCACATAGAGGAAAAGGGGATGATGAACGTTAAAATATTTCTAAATTCGATGATTTTTCGTACGAAACAAAATGCAAGAAAACTTGCTTAAAATGCTATATTATTCGACATTCTGAGATTTGAAGGCCAAATCACATATCGTGATACTACATGAAGTAGTATCGAAATATTGGTAAAAACGAAAATATTTACGTAAAATCACACTACATGGAAAACGTGAAAAAAGTCACTATTTTACCATATATGAGGATTTTAACTTCAAATCATAGAGCGAGGTTTCGTATTATTTAGATCCAAGAAAAGACATATGA
Organism: Procambarus clarkii; assembly: GCF_040958095.1. NCBI lineage: Eukaryota > Metazoa > Arthropoda > Malacostraca > Decapoda > Cambaridae > Procambarus > Procambarus clarkii. The sequence continues at coordinate 140,047 of NW_027189194.1, forward strand.
CAATGTTGTTTCCAATACAAATGATAAAAATCAATGTGTTTTCATTAGAATTAACTAAAATGTTTCTGATTTTCCGCTTATATTACTGATGGAAGATGTACACGAAAACCGCTCTATTCCGGCTGAAACGTCGATATATGCAATAAAAACAGAACTTCTCCCCTTTTCAATCTCTTACTCAGTATTTTAACGAGAAACAAATAGTTGATTGAAAATGAAGTTTTTAAGGTTATTATCTAATCAATTATGTGTTTGCATCATTTTTACGTATATATAGTGAATTAATACCCATAAACTGAAAATTCACAAAAACGTGGAAAAACGTCAAAGTTTGCCTAATTCGATGATATTTTGTTTAAATCACATAGAGGAAAAGGGGATGATAAACGTCAAAATATTGCTAAATTCGATGATTTTTCGTACGAAACAAAATGCAAGAAAACTTGCTTAAAATGCTATATTATTCGACATTCTGAGATTTGAAGGCCAAATCACATATCGTGATACTACATGAAGTAGTATCGAAATATTGGTAAAAACGAATATATTTACGTAAAATCACACTACATGGAAAACGTGAAAAAAGTCACTATTTTACCATATATGAGGATTTTAACTTCAAATCATAGAGCGAGGTTTCGTATTATTTAGATCCAAGAAAAGACATATGACAATGTTGTTTCCAATACAAATGATAAAAATCAATGTGTTTTCATTAGAATTAACTAAAATGTTTCTGATTTTCCGCTTATATTACTGATGGAAGATGTACACGAAAACCGCTCTATTCCGGCTGAAACGTCGATATATGCAATAAAAACAGAACTTCTCCCCTTTTCAATCTCTTACTCAGTATTTTAACGAGAAACAAGTAGTTGATTGAAAATGAAGTTTTTAAGGTTATTATCTAATCAATTATGTGTTTGCATCATTTTTACGTATATATAGTGAATTAATACCCATAAACTGAAAATTCACAAAAACGTGGAAAACGGCAAAATATTGCCTAATTCGATGATATTTTGTTTAAATCACATAGAGAAAAAGGGGATGATAATCGTCAAAATATTGCTAAATTCGATGATTTTTCGTACGAAACCAAATGCAAGAAAATTTGCTTAAAATGCTATATTCTGCGACATTCTGAGATTTGAAGGCCAAATCACATATCGTGATACTACATGAAATAGTATCGAAATATTGGTAAAAATGAATATATTTACGTATTATCAAACTATATGGAAAACGTGAAAAAAGTCACTATTTTACCATATATGAGGATTTTAACTTCAAATCATAGAGCGAGGTTTCGTATTATTTAGATCCAAGAAAAGACATATGACAATGTTGTGTCCAACACAAATGATAAAAATCAATGTGTTTTCATTAGAATTATCTAAAATGTTCCTGATTTTCCGTTTATATTACCGATGGAAGATGTACACGAAAACCGCTCTATTCCGGCTGAAACGTCGATATATGCAATTAAAACAGAACTTCTCCCCTTTTCAATCTCTTACTCAGTATTTTAACGAGAAACAAATAGTTGATTGAAAATGAAGTTTTTAAGGTTATTATCTAATCAATTATGTGTTTGCTTCATTTTTACGTATATATAGTGAATTAATACCCATAAACTGAAAATTCACAAACACGTGGAAAAACGGCAAAATATTGCCTAATTCGATGATATTTTGTTTAAATCACATAGAGAAAAAGGTGATGATAATCGTCAAAATATTGCTAAATTCGATGATTTTTCGTACGAAACAAAATGCAAGAAAACTTGCTTAAAATGCTATATTATGCGACTTTCTGAGATTTGAAGGCCAAATCACATATCGTGATACGACATGAAATAGTATCGAAATATTGGTAAAAATGAATATATTTACGTATTATCAAACTACATGGAAAACGTGAAAAAAGTCACTATATTACCATATATGAGGATTTTAACTTCAAATCATAGAGCGAGGTTTCGTATTATTTAGATCCAAGAAAAGACATATGACAATGTTGTTTCCAATACAAATGATAAAAATCAATGTGTTTTCATTAGAATTTACTAAAATGTTCCTGATTTTCCGTTTATATTACCGATGGAAGATGTACAGGTAAAACCGCTCTATTCCGGCTGAAACGTCGATATATGCAATAAAAACAGAACTTCTCCCCTTTTCAATCTCTTACTCAGTATTTTAACGAGAAACAAATAGTTGATTGAAAATGAAGTTTTTAAGGTTATTATCTAATCAATTATGTGTTTGCATTATTTTTACGTATATATAGTGAATTAATACCCATAAACTGAAAATTCACAAAAACGTGAAAAAACGGCAAAATATTGCCTAATTCGATGATATTTTGTTTAAATCACATAGAGAAAAAGGTGATGATAATCGTCAAAATATTGCTAAATTCGATGATTTTTCGTACGAAACAAAATGCAAGAAAACTTGCTTAAAATGCTATATTCTGCGACATTCTGAGATTTGAAGGCCAAATCACATATCGTGATACTACATGAAGTAGTATCGAAATATTGGTAAAAACGAATATATTTACGTAAAATCACACTACATGGAAAACGTGAAAAAAGTCACTATTTTACCATATATGAGGATTTTAACTTCAAATCATAGAGCGAGGTTTCGTATTATTTAGATCCAAGAAAAGACATATGACAATGTTGTTTCCAATACAAATGATAAAAATCAATGTGTTTTCATTAGAATTTACTAAAATGTTCCTGATTTTCCGTTTATAGTACTAATGGAAGATGTACACGAAAACCGCTCTATTCCGGCTGAAACGTCGATATATGCAATAAAAACAGAACATCTCCCCTTTTCAATCTCTTAGTCAGTATTTTAACGAGAAACAAATAGTTGATTGAAAATTAAGTTTTCAAGGTTATTATCTAATCAATTATGTGCTTGCATCATTTTTACGTATACACAGTGAATTAATACCCATAAACTGAAAATTCACAAAAACGTTGAAAAACGGCAAAATATTGCCTAATTCGATGATATTTTGTTTAAATCACATAGAGGAAAAGGGGATGATAAACGTCAAAATATTGCTAAATTCGATGATTTTTCGTACGAAACAAAATGCAAGAAAACTTGCTTAAATGTTATATTATGCGACATTCTGAGATTTGAAGGCCAAATCACATATCGTGATACTACATGAAGTAGTATCGAAATATTGGTAAAAACGAATATATTTACGTATTATCAAACTACATGGAAAACGTGAAAAAAGTCACTATTTTAAAATATATGAGGATTTTATGACAATGTTGATTTTAACGTCAAAATATTGCTAAATTCGATGATTTTTCGTACGAAACAAAATGCAAGAAAACTTGCTTTAAATGCTATATTATGCGACATTCTGAGATTTGAAGGCCAAATCACATATCGTGATACTACATGAAATAGTATCGAAATATTGGTAAAAATGAATATATTTACGTATTATCAAACTACATGGAAAACGTGAAAAAAGTAACTATTTTACCATATATGAGGATTTTAACTTCAAATCATAGAGCGAGGTTTCGTATTATTTAGATCCAAGAAAAGACATATGACAATGTTGTTTCCAATACAAATGATAAAAATCAATGTGTTTTCATTAGAATTTACTAAAATGTTCCTGATTTTCTGTTTATATTACCGATGGAAGATGTACAGGTAAAACCGCTCTATTCCGGCTGAAACGTCGATATATGCAATAAAAACAGAACTTCTCCCCTTTTCAATCTCTTACTCAGTATTTTAACGAGAAACAAATAGTTGATTGAAAATGAAGTTTTTAAGGTTATTATCTAATCAATTATGTGTTTGCATCATTTTTACGTATATATAGTGAATTAATACCCATAAACTGAAAATTCACAAAAACGTGGAAAAACGGTTAAATATTGTCTAATACGATGATATTTTGTTTAAATCACATAGAGGAAAAGGGGATGATGAACGTTAAAATATTTCTAAATTCGATGATTTTTCGTACGAAACAAAATGCAAGAAAACTTGCTTAAAATGCTATATTATTCGACATTCTGAGATTTGAAGGCCAAATCACATATCGTGATACTACATGAAGTAGTATCGAAATATTGGTAAAAACGAAAATATTTACGTAAAATCACACTACATGGAAAACGTGAAAAAAGTCACTATTTTACCATATATGAGGATTTTAACTTCAAATCATAGAGCGAGGTTTCGTATTATTTAGATCCAAGAAAAGACATATGACAATGTTGTTTCCAATACAAATGATAAAAATCAATGTGTTTTCATTAGAATTAACTAAAATGTTTCTGATTTTCCGCTTATATTACTGATGGAAGATGTACACGAAAACCGCTCTATTCCGGCTGAAACGTCGATATATGCAATAAAAACAGAACTTCTCCCCTTTTCAATCTCTTACTCAGTATTTTAACGAGAAACAAATAGTTGATTGAAAATGAAGTTTTTAAGGTTATTATCTAATCAATTATGTGTTTGCATCATTTTTACGTATATATAGTGAATTAATACCCATAAACTGAAAATTCACAAAAACGTGGAAAAACGTCAAAGTTTGCCTAATTCGATGATATTTTGTTTAAATCACATAGAGGAAAAGGGGATGATAAACGTCAAAATATTGCTAAATTCGATGATTTTTCGTACGAAACAAAATGCAAGAAAACTTGCTTAAAATGCTATATTATTCGACATTCTGAGATTTGAAGGCCAAATTTCATGTAGTATCGTGATACTACATGAAATAGTATCGAAATATTGGTAAAAATGAATATATTTACGTATTATCAAACTACATGGAAAACGTGAAAAAAGTCACTATTTTACCATATATGAGGATATTATGACAATGTTGATTTTAACGTCAAAATATTGCTAAATTCGATGATTTTTCGTACGAAACAAAATGCAAGAAAACTTGCGTAAAATGCTATATTATGCGACATTCTGAGATTTGAAGGCCAAATCACATATCGAGATACTACATGAAATAGTATCGAAATATTGGTAAAAATGAATATATTTACGTATTATCAAACTACATGGAAAACGTGAAAAAGTCACTATTTTACCATATATGAGGATTTTAACTTCAAATCATAGAGCGAGGTTTCGTATTATTTAGATCCAAGAAAAGACATATGACAATGTTGTTTCCAATACAAATGATAAAAATCAATGTGTTTTCATTAGAATTTACTAAAATGTTCCTGATTTTCTGTTTATATTACCGATGGAAGATGTGCAGGTAAAACCGCTCTATTCCGGCTGAAACGTCGATATATGCAATAAAAACAGAACTTCTCCCCTTTTCAATCTCTTACTCAGTATTTTAACGAGAAACAAATAGTTGATTGAAAATGAAGTTTTTAAGGTAATCTAATCAATTATGTGTTTGCATCATTTTTACGTATATATAGTGAATTAATACCCATAAACTGAAAATTCACAAAAACGTGGAAAAACGGTTAAATATTGCCTAATACGATGATATTTTGTTTAAATCACATAGAGGAAAAGGGGATGATGAACGTTAAAATATTGCTAAATTCGATGATTTTTCGTACGAAACAAAATGCAAGAAAACTTGCTTAAAATGCTATATTATTCGACATTCTGAGATTTGAAGGCCAAACCACATATCGTGATACTACATGAAGTAGTATCGAAATATTGGTAAAAACGAATATATTTACGTAAAATCACACTACATGGAAAACGTGAAAAAAGTCACTATTTTACCATATATGAGGATTTTATCTTCAAATCATAGAGCGAGGTTTCGTATTATTTAGATCCAAGAAAAGACATATGACAATGTTGTTTCCAATACAAATGATAAAAATCAATGTGTTTTCATTAGAATTAACTAAAATGTTCCTGATTTTCCGTTTATATTACCGATGGAAGATGTACACGAAAACCGCTCTATTCCGGCTGAAACGTCGATATATGCAATAAAAACAGAACTTCTCCCCTTTTCAATCTCTTACTCAGTATTTTAACGAGAAACAAATAGTTGATTGAAAATGAAGTTTTTAAGGTTATTATCTAATCAATTATGTGTTTGCATTATTTTTACGTATATATAGTGAATTAATACCCATAAACTGAAAATTCACAAAAACGTGGAAAAACGGCAAAATATTGCCTAATTCGATGATATTTTGTTTAAATCACATAGAGAAAAAGGGGATGATAATCGTCAAAATATTGCTAAATTCGATGATTTTTCGTACGAAACAAAATGCAAGAAAACTTGCTTAAAATGCTATATTAAGCGACATTCTGAGATTTGAACGCCAAATCACATATTGTGATACTACATGAAATAGTATCGAAATATTGGTAAAAATGAATATATTTACGTATTATCAAACTACATGGAAAACGTGAAAAAGTCACTATTTTACCATATATGAGGATTTTAACTTCAAATCATAGAGCGAGGTTTCGTATTATTTAGATCCAAGAAAAGACATATGACAATGTTGTTTCCAATACAAATGATAAAAATCAATGTGTTTTCATTAGAATTTACTAAAATGTTCCTGATTTTCCGTTTATATTACCGATGGAAGATGTACAGGTAAAACCGCTCTATTTCGGCTGAAACGTCGATATATGCAATAAAAACAGAACTTCTCCCCTTTTCAATCTCTTACTCAGTATTTTAACGAGAAACAAATAGTTGATTGAAAATGAAGTTTTTAAGGTTATTATCTAATCAATTATGTGTTTGCATCAATTTTACGTATATATAGTGAATTAATACCCATAAACTGAAAATTCACAAAAACGTGGTAAAACGGTTAAATATTGCCTAATACGATGATATTTTGTTTAAATCACATAGAGGAAAAGGGGATGATAAACGTCAAAATATTGCTAAATTCGATGATTTTTCGTACGAAACAAAATGCAAGAAAACTTGCTTAAAATGCTATATTATTCGACGTTCTGAGATTTGAAGGCCAAATCACATATCGTGATACTACATGAAGTAGTATCGAAATATTGGTAAAAACGAATATATTTACGTAAAATCACACTACATGGAAAACGTGAAAAAAGTCACTATTTTACCATATATGAGGATTTTAACTTCAAATCATAGAGCGAGGTTTCGTATTATTTAGATCCAAGAAAAGACATATGACAATGCTGTTTCCAATACAAATGATAAAAATCAATGTGTTTTCATTAGAATTAACTAAAATGTTTCTGATTTTCCGCTTATATTACTGATGGAAGATGTACACGAAAACCGCTCTATTCCGGCTGAAACGTCGATATATGCAATAAAAACAGAACTTCTCCCCTTTTCAATCTCTTACTCAGTATTTTAACGAGAAACAAATAGTTGATTGAAAATGAAGTTTTTAAGGTTATTATCTAATCAATTATGTGTTTGCATCATTTTTACGTATATATAGTGAATTAATACCCATAAACTGAAAATTCACAAAAACGTGGAAAACGGCAAAATATTGCCTAATTCGATGATATTTTGTTTAAATCACATAGAGAAAAAGGGGATGATAATCGTCAAAATATTGCTAAATTCGATGATTTTTCGTACGAAACCAAATGCAAGAAAATTTGCTTAAAATGCTATATTCTGCGACATTCTGAGATTTGAAGGTCAAATTTCATGTAGTATCGTGATACTACATAAAATAGTATCGAAATATTGGTAAAAATGAATATATTTACGTATTATCAAACTACATGGAAAACGTGAAAAAAGTCACTATTTTACCATATATGAGGATTTTATGACAATGTTGATTTTAACGTCAAAATATTGCTAAATTCGATGATTTTTCGTACGAAACAAAATGCAAGAAAACTTGCTTAAAATGCTATATTATGCGACATTCTGAGATTTGAAGGCCAAATCACATATCGAGATACTACATGAAATAGTATCGAAATATTGGTAAAAATGAATATATTTACGTATTATCAAACTACATGGAAAACGTGAAAAAGTCACTATTTTACCATATATGAGGATTTTAACTTCAAATCATAGAGCGAGGTTTCGTATTATTTAGATCCAAGAAAAGACATATGACAATGTTGTTTCCAATACAAATGATAAAAATCAATGTGTTTTCATTAGAATTTACTAAAATGTTCCTGATTTTCTGTTTATATTACCGATGGAAGATGTGCAGGTAAAACCGCTCTATTCCGGCTGAAACGTCGATATATGCAATAAAAACAGAACTTCTCCCCTTTTCAATCTCTTACTCAGTATTTTAACGAGAAACAAATAGTTGATTGAAAATGAAGTTTTTAAGGTTATTATCTAATCAATTATGTGTTTGCATCATTTTTACGTATATATAGTGAATTAATACCCATAAACTGAAAATTCACAAAAACGTGGAAAAACGGTTAAATATTGCCTAATACGATGATATTTTGTTTAAATCACATAGAGGAAAAGGGGATGATGAACGTTAAAATATTTCTAAATTCGATGATTTTTCGTACGAAACAAAATGCAAGAAAACTTGCTTAAAATGCTATATTATTCGACATTCTGAGATATGAAGGCCAAATCACATATCGTGATACTACATGAAGTAGTATCGAAATATTGGTAAAAACGAAAATATTTACGTAAAATCACACTACATGGAAAACGTGAAAAAAGTCACTATTTTACCATATATGAGGATTTTAACTTCAAATCATAGAGCAAGGTTTCGTATTATTTAGATCCAAGAAAAGACATATGACAATGTTGTTTCCAATACAAATGATAAAAATCAATGTGTTTTCATTAGAATTAACTAAAATGTTTCTGATTTTCCGCTTATATTACTGATGGAAGATGTACACGAAAACCGCTCTATTCCGGCTGAAACGTCGATATATGCAATAAAAACAGAACTTCTCCCCTTTTCAATCTCTTACTCAGTATTTTAACGAGAAACAAATAGTTGATTGAAAATGAAGTTTTTAAGGTTATTATCTAATCAATTATGTGTTTGCATCATTTTTACGTATATATAGTGAATTAATACCCATAAACTGAAAATTCACAAAAACGTGGAAAAACGTCAAAATTTGCCTAATTCGATGATATTTTGTTTAAATCACATAGAGGAAAAGGGGATGATAAACGTCAAAATATTGCTAAATTCGATGATTTTTCGTACGAAACAAAATGCAAGAAAACTTGCTTAAAATGCTATATTATTCGACATTCTGAGATTTGAAGGCCAAATCACATATCGTGATACTACATGAAGTAGTATCGAAATATTGGTAAAAACGAATATATTTACGTAAAATCACACTACATGGAAAACGTGAAAAAAGTCACTATTTTACCATATATGAGGATTTTATCTTCAAATCATAGAGCGAGGTTTCGTATTATTTAGATCCAAGAAAAGACATATGACAATGTTGTTTCCAATACAAATGATAAAAATCAATGTGTTTTCATTAGAATTAACTAAAATGTTTCTGATTTTCCGCTTATATTACTGATGGAAGATGTACACGAAAACCGCTCTATTCCGGCTGAAACGTCGATATATGCAATAAAAACAGAACTTCTCCCCTTTTCAATCTCTTACTCAGTATTTTAACGAGAAACAAATAATTGATTGAAAATGAAGTTTTTAAGGTTATTATCTAATCAATTATGTGTTTGCATCATTTTTACGTATATATAGTGAATTAATACCCATAAACTGAAAATTCACAAAAACGTGGAAAAACGGCAAAATATTGCCTAATTCGATGATATTTTGTTTAAATCACATAGAGAAAAAGGGGATGATAATCGTCAAAATATTGCTAAATTCGATGATTTTTCGTACGAAACAAAATGCAAGAAAACTTGCTTAAAATGCTATATTATGCGACATTCTGAGATTTGAAGGCCAAATCACATATCGTGATACTACATGAAATAGTATCGAAATATTGGTAAAAATGAATATATTTACGTATTATCAAACTACATGGAAAACGTGAAAAAAGTCACTATTTTACCATATATGAGGACTTTAACTTCAAATCATAGAGCGAGGTTTCGTATTATTTAGATCCAAGAAAAGACATATGACAATGTTGTTTCCAATACAAATGATAAAAATCAATGTGTTTTCATTAGAATTTACTAAAATGTTCCTGATTTTCCGTTTATATTACCGATGGAAGATGTACACGAAAACCGCTCTATTCCGGCTGAAACGTCGATATATGCAATAAAAACACAACTTCTCCCCTTTTCAATCTCTTTCTCAGTATTTTAACGAGAAACAAATAGTTGATTGAAAATGAAGTTTTTAAGGTTATTATCTAATCAATTATGTGTTTGCATCATTTTTATGTATATATAGTGAATTAATACCCATAAACTGAAAATTCACAAAAACGTGGAAAAACGGCAAAATATTGCCTAATTCGATGATATTTTGTTTAAATCACATAGAGATAAAGGGGATGATAATCGTCAAAATATTGCTAAATTCGATGATTTTTCGTACGAAACCAAATGCAAGAAAATTTGCTTAAAATGCTATATTCTGCGACATTCTGAGATTTGAAGGCCAAATCACATATCGTGATACTATATGAAATAGTATCGAAATATTGGTAAAAATTATTATATTTACGTATTATCAAACTACATGGAAAACGTGAAAAAAGTCACTATTTTACCATATATGAGGATTTTAACTTCAAATCATATAGCGAGGTTTCGTATTATTTAGATCCAAGAAAAGACATATGACAATGTTGTTTCCAATACAAATGATAAAAATCAATGTGTTTTCATTAGAATTTACTAAAATGTTCCTGATTTTCCGTTTATATTACCGATGGAAGATGTACAGGTAAAACCGCTCTATTCCGGCTGAAACGTCGATATATGCAATAAAAACAGAACTTCTCCCCTTTTCAATCTCTTACTCAGTATTTTAGCGAGAAACAAATAGTTGATTGAAAATGAAGTTTTTAAGGTTATTATATAATCAATTATGTGTTTGCATCAATTTTACGTATATATAGTGAATTAATACCCATAAACTGAAAATTCACAAAAACGTGGAAAAACGGTTAAATATTGCCTAATACGATGATATTTTGTTTAAATCACATAGAGGAAAAGGGGATGATAAACGTCAAAATATTGCTAAATTCGATGATTTTTCGTACGAAACAAAATGCAAGAAAACATGCTTAAAATGCTATATTATTCGACATTCTGAGATTTGAATTCCAAATCACATATCGTGATACTACATGAAGTAGTATCGAAATATTGGTAAAACGAATATATTTACGTAAAATCACACTACATGGAAAACGTGAAAAAAGTCACTATTTTACCATATATGAGGATTTTAACTTCAAATCATAGAGCGAGGTTTCGTATTATTTAGATCCAAGAAAAGACATATGACAATGTTGTTTCCAATACAAATGATAAAAATCAATGTGTTTTCATTAGAATTAACTAAAATGTTTCTGATTTTCCGCTTATATTACTGATGGAAGATGTACACGAAAACCGCTCTATTCCGGCTGAAACGTCGATATATGCAATAAAAACAGAACTTCTCCCCTTTTCAATCTCTTACTCAGTATTCTAACGAGAAACAAATAGTTGATTGAAAATGAAGTTTTTAAGGTTATTATCTAATCAATTATGTGTTTGCATCATTTTTACGTATATATAGTGAATTAATACCCATTAACTGAAAATTCACAAAAACGTGGAAAACGGCAAAATATTGCCTAATTCGATGATATTTTGTTTAAATCACATAGAGAAAAAGGGGATGATAATCGTCAAAATATTGCTAAATTCGATGATTTTTCGTACGAAACCAAATGCAAGAAAATTTGCTTAAAATGCTATATTCTGCGACATTCTGAGATTTGAAGGCCAAATCACATATCGTGATACTACATGAAATAGTATCGAAATATTGGTAAAAATGAATATATTTACGTATTATCAAACTACATGGAAAACGTGAAAAAGTCACTATTTTACCATATATGAGGATTTTATGACAATGTTGATTTTAACGTCAAAATATTGCTAAATTCGATGATTTTTCGTACGAAACAAAATGCAAGAAAACTTGCTTAAAATGCTATATTATGCGACATTCTGAGATTTGAAGGCCAAATCACATATCGAGATACTACATGAAATAGTATCAAAATATTGGTAAAAATGAATATATTTACGTATTATCAAACTACATGGAAAACGTGAAAAAAGTCACTATTTTACCATATATGAGGATTTTAACTTCAAATCATAGAGCGAGGTTTCGTATTATTTAGATCCAAGAAAAGACATATGACAATGTTGTTTCCAATACAAATGATAAAAATCAGTGTGTTTTCATTAGAATTAGTTCCTGATTTTCCGTTTATATTACCGATGGAAGATGTACACGAAAACCGCTCTATTCCGGCTGAAACGTCGATATATGCAATAAAAACAGAACTTCTCCCCTTTTCAATCTCTTACTCAGTATTCTAACGAGAAACAAATAGTTGATTGAAAATGAAGTTATTAAGGTTATTATCTAATCAATTATGTGTTTGCATCATTTTTACGTATATATAGTGAATTAATACCCATTAACTGAAAATTCACAAAAACGTGGAAAACGGCAAAATATTGCCTAATTCGATATTTTGTTTAAATCACATAGAGATAAAGGGGATGATAATCGTCAAAATATTGCTAAATTCGATGATTTTTCGTACGAAACCAAATGCAAGAAAATTTGCTTAAAATGCTATATTCTGCGACATTCTGAGATTTGAAGGCCAAATCACATATCGTGATACTACATGAAATAGTATCGAAATATTGGTAAAAATGAATATATTTACGTATTATCAAACTACATGGAAAACGTGAAAAAAGTCACTATTTTACCATATATGAGGATTTTAACTTCAAATCATAGAGCGAGGTTTCGTATTATTTAGATCCAAGAAAAGACATATGACAATGTTGTTTCCAATACAAATGATAAAAATCAATGTGTTTTCATTAGAATTAGTTCCTGATTTTCCGTTTATATTAGCGATGGAAGATGTACACGAAAACCGCTCTATTCCGGCTGAAACGTCGATATATGCAATAAAAACAGAACTTCTCCCCTTTTCAATCTCTTACTCAGTATTTTAACGAGAAACAAATAGTTGATTGAAAATGAAGTTTTTAAGGTTATTATCTAATCAATTATGTGTTTGCATCATTTTTACGTATATATAGTGAATTAATACCCATAAACTGAAAATTCACAAAAACGTGGAAAAACGGCAAAATATTGCCTAATTCGATGATATTTTGTTTAAATCACATAGAGAAAAAGGGGATGATAATCGTCAAAATATTGCTAAATTCGATGATTTTTCGTACGAAACAAAATGCAAGAAAACTTGCTTAAAATGCTATATTATGCGACATTCTGAGATTTGAAGGCCAAATCACATATCGTGATACTACATGAAATAGTATCGAAATATTGGTAAAAATGAATATATTTACGTATTATCAAACTACATGGAAAACGTGAAAAAAGTCACTATTTTACCATATATGAGGATTTTAACTTCAAATCATAGAGCGAGGTTTCGTATTATTTAGATCCAAGAAAAGACATATGACAATGTTGTTTCCAATACAAATGATAAAAATCAATGTGTTTTCATTAGAATTTACTAAAATATTCCTGATTTTCCGTTTATATTACCGATGGAAGATGTACACGAAAACCGCTCTATTCCGGCTGAAACGTCGATATATGCATTAAAAACAGAACTTCTCCCCTTTTCAATCTCTTTCTCAGTATTTTAACGAGAAACAAATAGTTGATTGAAAATGAAGTTTTTAAGGTTATTATCTAATCAATTATGTGTTTGCATCATTTTTATGTATATATAGTGAATTAATACCCATAAACTGAAAATTCACAAAAACGTGGAAAAACGGCAAAATATTGCCTAATTCGATGATATTTTGTTTAAATCACATAGAGATAAAGGGGATGATAATCGTCAAAATATTGCTAAATTCGATGATTTTTCGTACGAAACCAAATGCAAGAAAATTTGCTTAAAATGCTATATTCTGCGACATTCTGAGATTTGAAGGCCAAATCACATATCGTGATACTACATGAAATAGTATCGAAATATTGGTAAAAATTAATATATTTACGTATTATCAAACTACATGGCAAACGTGAAAAAAGTCACTATTTTACCATATATGAGGATTTTAACTTCAAATCATATAGCGAGGTTTCGTATTATTTAGATCCAAGAAAAGACATATGACAATGTTATTTCCAATACAAATGATAAAAATCAATGTGTTTTCATTAGAATTTACTAAAATGTTCCTGATTTTCCGTTTATATTACCGATGGAAGATGTACAGGTAAAACCGCTCTATTCCGGCTGAAACGTCGATATATGCAATAAAAACAGAACTTCTCCCCTTTTCAATCTCTTACTCAGTATTTTAGCGAGAAACAAATAGTTGATTGAAAATGAAGTTTTTAAGGTTATTATATAATCAATTATGTGTTTGCATCAATTTTACGTATATATAGTGAATTAATACCCATAAACTGAAAATTCACAAAAACGTGGAAAAACGGTTAAATATTGCCTAATACGATGATATTTTGTTTAAATCACATAGAGGAAAAGGGGATGATAAACGTCAAAATATTGCTAAATTCGATGATTTTTCGTACGAAACAAAATGCAAGAAAACTTGCTTAAAATGCTATATTATTCGACATTCTGAGATTTGAATTCCAAATCACATATCGTGATACTACATGAAGTAGTATCGAAATATTGGTAAAAACGAATATATTTATGTAAAATCACACTACATGGAAAACGTGAAAAAAGTCACTATTTTACCATATATGAGGATTTTAACTTCAAATCATAGAGCGAGGTTTCGTATTATTTAGATCCAAGAAAAGACATATGACAATGTTGTTTCCAATACAAATGATAAAAATCAATGTGTTTTCTAAATTAACTAAAATGTTTCTGATTTTCCGCTTATATTACTGATGGAAGATGTACACGAAAACCGCTCTATTCCGGCTGAAACGTCGATATATGCAATAAAAACAGAACTTCTCCCCTTTTCAATCTCTTACTCAGTATTCTAACGAGAAACAAATAGTTGATTGAAAATGAAGTTTTTAAGGTTATTATCTAATCAATTATGTGTTTGCATCATTTTTACGTATATATAGTGAATTAATACCCATTAACTGAAAATTCACAAAAACGTGGAAAACGGCAAAATATTGCCTAATTCGATGATATTTTGTTTAAATCACATAGAGAAAAAGGGGATGATAATCGTCAAAATATTGCTAAATTCGATGATTTTTCGTACGAAACCAAATGCAAGAAAATTTGCTTAAAATGCTATATTCTGCGACATTCTGAGATTTGAAGGCCAAATCACATATCGTGATACTACATGAAATAGTATCGAAATATTGGTAAAAATGAATATATTTACGTATTATCAAACTACATGGAAAACGTGAAAAAAGTCACTATTTTACCATATATGAGGATTTTATGACAATGTTGATTTTAACGTCAAAATATTGCTAAATTCGATGATTTTTCGTACGAAACAAAATGCAAGAAAACTTGCCTAAAATGCTATATTATGCGACATTCTGAGATTTGAAGGCCAAATCACATATCGAGATACTACATGAAATAGTATCGAAATATTGGTAAAAATGAATATATTTACGTATTATCAAACTACATGGAAAACGTGAAAAAAGTCACTATTTTACCATATATGAGGATTTTAACTTCAAATCATAGAGCGAGGTTTCGTATTATTTAGATCCAAGAAAAGACATATGACAATGTTGTTTCCAATACAAATGATAAAAATCAATGTGTTTTCATTAGAATTAGTTCCTGATTTTCCGTTTATATTACCGATGGAAGATGTACACGAAAACCGCTCTATTCCGGCTGAAACGTCGATATATGCAATAAAAACAGAACTTCTCCCCTTTTCAATCTCTTACTCAGTATTTTAACGAGAAACAAATAGTTGATTGAAAATGAAGTTTTTAAGGTTATTATCTAATCAATTATGTGTTTGCATCATTTTTACGTATATATAGTGAATTAATACCCATAAATTGAAAATTCACAAAAACGTGGAAAAACGGCAAAATATTGCCTAATTCGATGATATTTTGTTTAAATCACATAGAGAAAAAGGGGATGATAATCGTCAAAATATTGCTAAATTCGATGATTTTTCGTACGAAACAAAATGCAAGAAAACTTGCTTAAAATGCTATATTATGCGACATTCTGAGATTTGAAGGCCAAATCACATATCGTGATACTACATGAAATAGTATCGAAATATTGGTAAAAATGAATATATTTACGTATTATCAAACTACATGGAAAACGTGAAAAAAGTCACTATTTTACCATATATGAGGATTTTAACTTCAAATCATAGAGCGAGGTTTCGTATTATTTAGATCCAAGAAAAGACATATGACAATGTTGTTTCCAATACAAATGATAAAAATCAATGTGTTTTCATTAGAATTTACTAAAATGTTCCTGATTTTCCGTTTATATTACCGATGGAAGATGTACACGAAAACCGCTCTATTCCGGCTGAAACGTCGATATATGCAATAAAAACAGAACTTCTCCCCTTTTCAATCTCTTTCTCAGTATTTTAACGAGAAACAAATAATTGATTGAAAATGAAGTTTTTAAGGTTATTATCTAATCAATTATGTGTTTGCATCATTTTTATGTATATATAGTGAATTAATACCCATAAACTGAAAATTCACAAAAACGTGGAAAAACGGCAAAATATTGCCTAATTCGATGATATTTTGTTTAAATCACATAGAGGAAAAGGGGATGATAAACGTCAAAATATTGCTAAATTCAATGATTTTTCGTACGAAACAAAATGCAAGAAAACTTGCTTAAAATGCTATATTATTCGACATTCTGAGATTTGAAGGCCAAATCACATATCGTGATACTACATGAAGTAGTATCGAAATATTGGTAAAAACGAATATATTTACGTAAAATCACACTACATGGAAAACGTGAAAAAAGTCACTATTTTACCATATATGAGGATTTTAACTTCAAATCATAGAGCGAGGTTTCGTATTATTTAGATCCAAGAAAAGACATATGAATATGTTGTTTCCAATACAAATGATAAAAATCAATGTGTTTTCATTAGAATTAACTAAAATGTTTCTGATTTTCTGCTTATATTACTGATGGAAGATGTACACGAAAACCGCTCTATTCCGGCTGAAACGTCGATATATTCAATAAAAACAGAACTTCTCCCCTTTTCAATCTCTTACTCAGTATTTTAACGAGAAACAAATAGTTGATTGAAAATGAAGTTTTTAAGGTTATTATCTAATCAATTATGTGTTTGCATCATTTTTACGTATATATAGTGAATTAATACCCATAAACTGAAAATTCACAAAAACGTGGAAAAACGGCAAAATATTGCCTAATTCGATGATATTTTGTTTAAATCACATAGAGAAAAAGGGGATGATAATCGTCAAAATATTGCTAAATTCGATGATTTTTCGTACGAAACAAAATGCAAGAAAACTTGCTTAAAATGCTATATTATGCGACATTCTGAGATTTGAAGGCCAAATCACATATCGTGATACTACATGAAATAGTATCGAAATATTGGTAAAAATGAATATATTTACGTATTATCAAACTACATGGAAAACGTGAAAAAAGTCACTATTTTACCATATATGAGGATTTTAACTTCAAATCATATAGCGAGGTTTCGTATTATTTAGATCCAAGAAAAGACATATGACAATGTTGTTTCCAATACAAATGATAAAAATCAATGTGTTTTCATTAGAATTTACTAAAATGTTCCTGATTTTCCGTTTATATTACCGATGGAAGATGTACAGGTAAAACCGCTCTATTCCGTCTGAAACGTCGATATATGCAATAAAAACAGAACTTCTCCCCTTTTCAATCTCTTACTCAGTATTTTAGCGAGAAACAAATAGTTGATTGAAAATGAAGTTTTTAAGGTTATTATATAATCAATTATGTGTTTGCATCAATTTTACGTATATATAGTGAATTAATACCCATAAACTGAAAATTCACAAAAACGTGGAAAAACGGTTAAATATTGCCTAATACGATGATATTTTGTTTAAATCACATAGAGGAAAAGGGGATGATAAACGTTAAAATATTGCTAAATTCGATGATTTTTCGTACGAAACAAAATGCAAGAAAACTTGCTTAAAATGCTATATTATTCGACATTCTGAGATTTGAATTCCAAATCACATATCGTGATACTACATGAAGTAGTATCGAAATATTGGTAAAAACGAATATATTTACGTAAAATCACACTACATGGAAAACGTGAAAAAAGTCACTATTTTACCATATATGAGGATTTTAACTTCAAATCATAGAGCGAGGTTTCGTATTATTTAGATGCAAGAAAAGACATATGACAATGTTGTTTCCAATACAAATGATAAAAATCAATGTGTTTTCATTAGAATTAACTAAAATGTTTCTGATTTTCCGATTATATTACTGATGGAAGATGTACACGAAAACCGCTCTATTCCGGCTGAAACGTCGATATATGCAATAAAAACAGAACTTCTCCCCTTTTCAATCTCTTACTCAGTATTCTAACGAGAAACAAATAGTTGATTGAAAATGAAGTTTTTAAGGTTATTATCTAATCAATTATGTGTTTGCATCATTTTTACGTATATATAGTGAATTAATACCCATTAACTGAAAATTCACAAAAACGTGGAAAACGGCAAAATATTGCCTAATTCGATGATATTTTGTTTAAATCACATAGAGAAAAAGGGGATGATAATCGTCAAAATATTGCTAAATTCGATGATTTTTCGTACTAAACCAAATGCAAGAAAATTTGCTTAAAATGCTATATTCTGCGACATTCTGAGATTTGAAGGCCAAATCACATATCGTGATACTACATGAAATAGTATCGAAATATTGGTAAAAATGAATATATTTACGTATTATCAAACTACATGGAAAACGTGAAAAAAGTCACTATTTTACCATATATGAGGATTTTATGACAATGTTGATTTTAACGTCAAAATATTGCTAAATTCGATGATTTTTCGTACGAAACAAAATGCAAGAAAACTTGCTTAAAATGCTATATTATGCGACATTCTGAGATTTGAAGGCCAAATCACATATCGAGATACTACATGAAATAGTATCGAAATATTGGTAAAAATGAATATATTTACGTATTATCAAACTACATGGAAAACGTGAAAAAAGTCACTATTTTACCATATATGAGGATTTTAACTTCAAATCATAGAGCGAGGTTTCGTATTATTTAGATCCAAGAAAAGACATATGACAATGTTGTTTCCAATACAAATGATAAAAATCAATGTGTTTTCATTAGAATTAGTTCCTGATTTTCCGTTTATATTACCGATGGAAGATGTACACGAAAACCGCTCTATTCCGGCTGAAACGTCGATATATGCAATAAAAACAGAACTTCTCCCCTTTTCAATCTCTTACTCAGTATTTTAACGAGAAACAAATAATTGATTGAAAATGAAGTTTTTAAGGTTATTATCTAATCAATTATGTGTTTGCATCATTTTTACGTATATATAGTGAATTAATACCCATAAACTGAAAATTCACAAAAACGTGGAAAAACGGCAAAATATTGCCTAATTCGATGATATTTTGTTTAAATCACATAGAGAAAAAGGGGATGATAATCGTCAAAATATTGCTAAATTCGATGATTTTTCGTACGAAACAAAATGCAAGAAAACTTGCTTAAAATGCTATATTATGCGACATTCTGAGATTTGAAGGCCAAATCACATATCGTGATACTACATGAAATAGTATCGAAATATTGGTAAAAATGAATATATTTACGTATTATCAAACTACATGGAAAACGTGAAAAAAATCACTATTTTACCATATATGAGGACTTTAACTTCAAATCATAGAGCGAGGTTTCGTATTATTTAGATCCAAGAAAAGACATATGACAATGTTGTTTCCAATACAAATGATAAAAATCAATGTGTTTTCATTAGAATTTACTAAAATGTTCCTGATTTTCCGTTTATATTACCGATGGAAGATGTACACGAAAACCGCTCTATTCCGGCTGAAACGTCGATATATGCAATAAAAACAGAACTTCTCCCCTTTTCAATCTCTTTCTCAGTATTTTAACGAGAAACAAATAGTTGATTGAAAATGAAGTTTTTAAGGTTATTATCTAATCAATTATGTGTTTGCATCATTTTTATGTATATATAGTGAATTAATACCCATAAACTGAAAATTCACAAAAACGTGGAAAAACGGCAAAATATTGCCTAATTCGATGATATTTTGTTTAAATCACATAGAGATAAAGGGGATGATAATCGTCAAAATATTGCTAAATTCGATGATTTTTCGTACGAAACCAAATGCAAGAAAATTTGCTTAAAATGCTATATTCTGCGACATTCTGAGATTTGAAGGCCAAATCACATATCGTGATACTACATGAAATAGTATCGAAATATTGGTAAAAATTAATATATTTACGTATTATCAAACTACATGGAAAACGTGAAAAAAGTCACTATTTTACCATATATGAGGATTTTAACTTCAAATCATATAGCGAGGTTTCGTATTATTTAGATCCAAGAAAAGACATATGACAATGTTGTTTCCAATACAAATGATAAAAATCAATGTGTTTTCATTAGAATTTACTAAAATGTTCCTGATTTTCCGTTTATATTACCGATGGAAGATGTACAGGTAAAACCGCTCTATTCCGGCTGAAACGTCGATATATGCAATAAAAACAGAACTTCTCCCCTTTTCAATCTCTTACTCAGTATTTTAGCGAGAAACAAATAGTTGATTGAAAATGAAGTTTTTAAGGTTATTATATAATCAATTATGTGTTTGCATCAATTTTACGTATATATAGTGAATTAATACCCATAAACTGAAAATTCACAAAAACGTGGAAAAACGGTTAAATATTGCCTAATACGATGATATTTTGTTTAAATCACATAGAGGAAAAGGGGATGATAAACGTCAAAATATTGCTAAATTCGATGATTTTTCGTACGAAACAAAATGCAAGAAAACATGCTTAAAATGCTATATTATTCGACATTCTGAGATTTGAATTCCAAATCACATATCGTGATACTACATGAAGTAGTATCGAAATATTGGTAAAACGAATATATTTACGTAAAATCACACTACATGGAAAACGTGAAAAAAGTCACTATTTTACCATATATGAGGATTTTAACTTCAAATCATAGAGCGAGGTTTCGTATTATTTAGATCCAAGAAAAGACATATGACAATGTTGTTTCCAATACAAATGATAAAAATCAATGTGTTTTCATTAGAATTAACTAAAATGTTTCTGATTTTCCGCTTATATTACTGATGGAAGATGTACACGAAAACCGCTCTATTCCGGCTGAAACGTCGATATATGCAATAAAAACAGAACTTCTCCCCTTTTCAATCTCTTACTCAGTATTCTAACGAGAAACAAATAGTTGATTGAAAATGAAGTTTTTAAGGTTATTATCTAATCAATTATGTGTTTGCATCATTTTTACGTATATATAGTGAATTAATACCCATTAACTGAAAATTCACAAAAACGTGGAAAACGGCAAAATATTGCCTAATTCGATGATATTTTGTTTAAATCACATAGAGAAAAAGGGGATGATAATCGTCAAAATATTGCTAAATTCGATGATTTTTCGTACGAAACCAAATGCAAGAAAATTTGCTTAAAATGCTATATTCTGCGACATTCTGAGATTTGAAGGCCATATCACATATCGTGATACTACATGAAATAGTATCGAAATATTGGTAAAAATGAATATATTTACGTATTATCAAACTACATGGAAAACGTGAAAAAGTCACTATTTTACCATATATGAGGATTTTATGACAATGTTGATTTTAACGTCAAAATATTGCTAAATTCGATGATTTTTCGTACGAAACAAAATGCAAGAAAACTTGCTTAAAATGCTATATTATGCGACATTCTGAGATTTGAAGGCCAAATCACATATCGAGATACTACATGAAATAGTATCGAAATATTGGTAAAAATGAATATATTTACGTATTATCAAACTACATGGAAAACGTGAAAAAAGTCACTATTTTACCATATATGAGGATTTTAACTTCAAATCATAGAGCGAGGTTTCGTATTATTTAGATCCAAGAAAAGACATATGACAATGTTGTTTCCAATACAAATGATAAAAATCAATGTGTTTTCATTAGAATTAGTTCCTGATTTTCCGTTTATATTACCGATGGAAGATGTACACGAAAACCGCTCTATTCCGGCTGAAACGTCGATATATGCAATAAAAACAGAACTTCTCCCCTTTTCAATCTCTTACTCAGTATTTTAACGAGAAACAAATAGTTGATTGAAAATGAAGTTTTTAAGGTTATTATCTAATCAATTATGTGTTTGCATCATTTTTACGTATATATAGTGAATTAATACCCATAAACTGAAAATTCACAAAAACGTGGAAAAACGGCAAAATATTGCCTAATTCGATGATATTTTGTTTAAATCACATAGAGAAAAAGGGGATGATAATCGTCAAAATATTGCTAAATTCGATGATTTTTCGTACGAAACAAAATGCAAAAATACTTGCTTAAAATGCTATATTATGCGACATTCTGAGATTTGAAGGCCAAATCACATATCGTGATACTACATGAAATAGTATCGAAATATTGGTAAAAATGAATATATTTACGTTTTATCAAACTACATGGAAAACGTGAAAAAAGTCACTATTTTACCATATATGAGGATTTTAACTTCAAATCATAGAGCGAGGTTTCGTATTATTTAGATCCAAGAAAAGACATATGACAATGTTGTTTCCAATACAAATGATAAAAATCAATGTGTTTTCATTAGAATTAACTAAAATGTTTCTGATTTTCCGCTTATATTACTGATGGAAGATGTACACGAAAACCGCTCTATTCCGGCTGAAACGTCGATATATGCAATAAAAACAGAACTTCTCCCCTTTTCAATCTCTTACTCAGTATTCTAACGAGAAACAAATAGTTGATTGAAAATGAAGTTTTTAAGGTTATTATCTAATCAATTATGTGTTTGCATCATTTTTACGTATATATAGTGAATTAATACCCATTAACTGAAAATTCACAAAAACGTGGAAAACGGCAAAATATTGCCTAATTCGATGATATTTTGTTTAAATCACATAGAGAAAAAGGGGATGATAATCGTCAAAATATTGCTAAATTCGATGATTTTTCGTACGAAACCAAATGCAAGAAAATTTGCTTAAAATGCTATATTCTGCGACATTCTGAGATTTGAAGGCCAAATCACATATCGTGATACTACATGAAATAGTATCGAAATATTGGTAAAAATGAATATATTTACGTATTATCAAACTACATGGAAAACGTGAAAAAAGTCACTATTTTACCATATATGAGGATTTTATGACAATGTTGATTTTAACTTCAAAATATTGCTAAATTCGATGATTTTTCGTACGAAACAAAATGCAAGAAAACTTGCTTAAAATGCTATATTATGCGACATTCTGAGATTTGAAGGCCAAATCACATATCGAGATACTACATGAAATAGTATCGAAATATTGGTAAAAATGAATATATTTACGTATTATCAAACTACATGGAAAACGTGAAAAAAGTCACTATTTTACCATATATGAGGATTTTAACTTCAAATCATAGAGCGAGGTTTCGTATTATTTAGATCCAAGAAAAGACATATGACAATGTTGTTTCCAATACAAATGATAAAAATCAATGTGTTTTCATTAGAATTAGTTCCTGATTTTCCGTTTATATTACCGATGGAAGATGTACACGAAAACCGCTCTATTCCCGCTGAAACGTCGATATTTGCAATAAAAACAGAACTTCTCCCCTTTTCAATCTCTTACTCAGTATTTTAACGAGAAACAAATAGTTGATTGAAAATGAAGTTTTTAAGGTTATTATCTAATCAATTATGTGTTTGCATCATTTTTATGTATATATAGTGAATTAATACCCATAAACTGAAAATTCACAAAAACGTGGAAAAACGGCAAAATATTGCCTAATTCGATGATATTTTGTTTAAATCACATAGAGATAAAGGGGATGATAATCGTCAAAATATTGCTAAATTCGATGATTTTTCGTACGAAACCAAATGCAAGAAAATTTGCTTAAAATGCTATATTCTGCGACATTCTGAGATTTGAAGGCCAAATCACATATCGTGATACTACATGAAATAGTATCGAAATATTGGTAAAAATTAATATATTTACGTATTATCAAACTACATGGAAAACGTGAAAAAAGTCACTATTTTACCATATATGAGGATTTTAACTTCAAATCATATAGCGAGGTTTCGTATTATTTAGATCCAAGAAAAGACATATGACAATGTTGTTTCCAATACAAATGATAAAAATCAATGTGTTTTCATTAGAATTTACTAAAATGTTCCTGATTTTCCGTTTATATTACCGATGGAAGATGTACAGGTAAAACCGCTCTATTCCGGCTGAAACGTCGATATATGCAATAAAAACAGAACTTCTCCCCTTTTCAATCTCTTACTCAGTATTTTAGCGAGAAACAAATAGTTGATTGAAAATGAAGTTTTTAAGGTTATTATATAATCAATTATGTGTTTGCATCAATTTTACGTATATATAGTGAATTAATACCCATAAACTGAAAATTCACAAAAACGTGGAAAAACGGTTAAATATTGCCTAATACGATGATATTTTGTTTAAATCACATAGAGGAAAAGGGGATGATAAACGTCAAAATATTGCTAAATTCGATGATTTTTCGTACGAAACAAAATGCAAGAAAACATGCTTAAAATGCTATATTATTCGACATTCTGAGATTTGAATTCCAAATCACATATCGTGATACTACATGAAGTAGTATCGAAATATTGGTAAAACGAATATATTTACGTAAAATCACACTACATGGAAAACGTGAAAAAAGTCACTATTTTACCATATATGAGGATTTTAACTTCAAATCATAGAGCGAGGTTTCGTATTATTTAGATCCAAGAAAAGACATATGACAATGTTGTTTCCAATACAAATGATAAAAATCAATGTGTTTTCATTAGAATTAACTAAAATGTTTCTGATTTTCCGCTTATATTACTGATGGAAGATGTACACGAAAACCGCTCTATTCCGGCTGAAACGTCGATATATGCAATAAAAACAGAACTTCTCCCCTTTTCAATCTCTTACTCAGTATTCTAACGAGAAACAAATAGTTGATTGAAAATGAAGTTTTTAAGGTTATTATCTAATCAATTATGTGTTTGCATCATTTTTACGTATATATAGTGAATTAATACCCATTAACTGAAAATTCACAAAAACGTGGAAAACGGCAAAATATTGCCTAATTCGATGATATTTTGTTTAAATCACATAGAGAAAAAGGGGATGATAATCGTCAAAATATTGCTAAATTCGATGATTTTTCGTACGAAACCAAATGCAAGAAAATTTGCTTAAAATGCTATATTCTGCGACATTCTGAGATTTGAAGGCCAAATCACATATCGTGATACTACATGAAATAGTATCGAAATATTGGTAAAAATGAATATATTTACGTATTATCAAACTACATGGAAAACGTGAAAAAAGTCACTATTTTACCATATATGAGGATTTTATGACAATGTTGATTTTAACTTCAAAATATTGCTAAATTCGATGATTTTTCGTACGAAACAAAATGCAAGAAAACTTGCTTAAAATGCTATATTATGCGACATTCTGAGATTTGAAGGCCAAATCACATATCGAGATACTACATGAAATAGTATCGAAATATTGGTAAAAATGAATATATTTACGTATTATCAAACTACATGGAAAACGTGAAAAAAGTCACTATTTTACCATATATGAGGATTTTAACTTCAAATCATAGAGCGAGGTTTCGTATTATTTAGATCCAAGAAAAGACATATGACAATGTTGTTTCCAATACAAATGATAAAAATCAATGTGTTTTCATTAGAATTAGTTCCTGATTTTCCGTTTATATTACCGATGGAAGATGTACACGAAAACCGCTCTATTCCCGCTGAAACGTCGATATTTGCAATAAAAACAGAACTTCTCCCCTTTTCAATCTCTTACTCAGTATTTTAACGAGAAACAAATAGTTGATTGAAAATGAAGTTTTTAAGGTTATTATCTAATCAATTATGTGTTTGCATCATTTTTATGTATATATAGTGAATTAATACCCATAAACTGAAAATTCACAAAAACGTGGAAAAACGGCAAAATATTGCCTAATTCGATGATATTTTGTTTAAATCACATAGAGATAAAGGGGATGATAATCGTCAAAATATTGCTAAATTCGATGATTTTTCGTACGAAACCAAATGCAAGAAAATTTGCTTAAAATGCTATATTCTGCGACATTCTGAGATTTGAAGGCCAAATCACATATCGTGATACTACATGAAATAGTATCGAAATATTGGTAAAAATTAATATATTTACGTATTATCAAACTACATGGAAAACGTGAAAAAAGTCACTATTTTACCATATATGAGGATTTTAACTTCAAATCATATAGCGAGGTTTCGTATTATTTAGATCCAAGAAAAGACATATGACAATGTTGTTTCCAATACAAATGATAAAAATCAATGTGTTTTCATTAGAATTTACTAAAATGTTCCTGATTTTCCGTTTATATTACCGATGGAAGATGTACAGGTAAAACCGCTCTATTCCGGCTGAAACGTCGATATATGCAATAAAAACAGAACTTCTCCCCTTTTCAATCTCTTACTCAGTATTTTAGCGAGAAACAAATAGTTGATTGAAAATGAAGTTTTTAAGGTTATTATATAATCAATTATGTGTTTGCATCAATTTTACGTATATATAGTGAATTAATACCCATAAACTGAAAATTCACAAAAACGTGGAAAAACGGTTAAATATTGCCTAATACGATGATATTTTGTTTAAATCACATAGAGGAAAAGGGGATGATAAACGTCAAAATATTGCTAAATTCGATGATTTTTCGTACGAAACAAAATGCAAGAAAACATGCTTAAAATGCTATATTATTCGACATTCTGAGATTTGAATTCCAAATCACATATCGTGATACTACATGAAGTAGTATCGAAATATTGGTAAAACGAATATATTTACGTAAAATCACACTACATGGAAAACGTGAAAAAAGTCACTATTTTACCATATATGAGGATTTTAACTTCAAATCATAGAGCGAGGTTTCGTATTATTTAGATCCAAGAAAAGACATATGACAATGTTGTTTCCAATACAAATGATAAAAATCAATGTGTTTTCATTAGAATTAACTAAAATGTTTCTGATTTTCCGCTTATATTACTGATGGAAGATGTACACGAAAACCGCTCTATTCCGGCTGAAACGTCGATATATGCAATAAAAACAGAACTTCTCCCCTTTTCAATCTCTTACTCAGTATTCTAACGAGAAACAAATAGTTGATTGAAAATGAAGTTTTTAAGGTTATTATCTAATCAATTATGTGTTTGCATCATTTTTACGTATATATAGTGAATTAATACCCATTAACTGAAAATTCACAAAAACGTGGAAAACGGCAAAATATTGCCTAATTCGATGATATTTTGTTTAAATCACATAGAGAAAAAGGGGATGATAATCGTCAAAATATTGCTAAATTCGATGATTTTTCGTACGAAACCAAATGCAAGAAAATTTGCTTAAAATGCTATATTCTGCGACATTCTGAGATTTGAAGGCCAAATCACATATCGTGATACTACATGAAATAGTATCGAAATATTGGTAAAAATGAATATATTTACGTATTATCAAACTACATGGAAAACGTGAAAAAGTCACTATTTTACCATATATGAGGATTTTATGACAATGTTGATTTTAACGTCAAAATATTGCTAAATTCGATGATTTTTCGTACGAAACAAAATGCAAGAAAACTTGCTTAAAATGCTATATTATGCGACATTCTGAGATTTGAAGGCCAAATCACATATCGAGATACTACATGAAATAGTATCGAAATATTGGTAAAAATGAATATATTTACGTATTATCAAACTACATGGAAAACGTGAAAAAAGTCACTATTTTACCATATATGAGGATTTTAACTTCAAATCATAGAGCGAGGTTTCGTATTATTTAGATCCAAGAAAAGACATATGACAATGTTGTTTCCAATACAAATGATAAAAATCAATGTGTTTTCATTAGAATTAGTTCCTGATTTTCCGTTTATATTACCGATGGAAGATGTACACGAAAACCGCTCTATTCCGGCTGAAACGTCGATATATGCAATAAAAACAGAACTTCTCCCCTTTTCAATCTCTTACTCAGTATTTTAACGAGAAACAAATAGTTGATTGAAAATGAAGTTTTTAAGGTTATTATCTAATCAATTATGTGTTTGCATCATTTTTACGTATATATAGTGAATTAATACCCATAAACTGAAAATTCACAAAAACGTGGAAAAACGGCAAAATATTGCCTAATTCGATGATATTTTGTTTAAATCACATAGAGAAAAAGGGGATGATAATCGTCAAAATATTGCTAAATTCGATGATTTTTCGTACGAAACAAAATGCAAAAATACTTGCTTAAAATGCTATATTATGCGACATTCTGAGATTTGAAGGCCAAATCACATATCGTGATACTACATGAAATAGTATCGAAATATTGGTAAAAATGAATATATTTACGTTTTATCAAACTACATGGAAAACGTGAAAAAAGTCACTATTTTACCATATATGAGGATTTTAACTTCAAATCATAGAGCGAGGTTTCGTATTATTTAGATCCAAGAAAAGACATATGACAATGTTGTTTCCAATACAAATGATAAAAATCAATGTGTTTTCATTAGAATTAACTAAAATGTTTCTGATTTTCCGCTTATATTACTGATGGAAGATGTACACGAAAACCGCTCTATTCCGGCTGAAACGTCGATATATGCAATAAAAACAGAACTTCTCCCCTTTTCAATCTCTTACTCAGTATTCTAACGAGAAACAAATAGTTGATTGAAAATGAAGTTTTTAAGGTTATTATCTAATCAATTATGTGTTTGCATCATTTTTACGTATATATAGTGAATTAATACCCATTAACTGAAAATTCACAAAAACGTGGAAAACGGCAAAATATTGCCTAATTCGATGATATTTTGTTTAAATCACATAGAGAAAAAGGGGATGATAATCGTCAAAATATTGCTAAATTCGATGATTTTTCGTACGAAACCAAATGCAAGAAAATTTGCTTAAAATGCTATATTCTGCGACATTCTGAGATTTGAAGGCCAAATCACATATCGTGATACTACATGAAATAGTATCGAAATATTGGTAAAAATGAATATATTTACGTATTATCAAACTACATGGAAAACGTGAAAAAAGTCACTATTTTACCATATATGAGGATTTTATGACAATGTTGATTTTAACGTCAAAATATTGCTAAATTCGATGATTTTTCGTACGAAACAAAATGCAAGAAAACTTGCTTAAAATGCTATATTATGCGACATTCTGAGATTTGAAGGCCAAATCACATATCGAGATACTACATGAAATAGTATCGAAATATTGGTAAAAATGAATATATTTACGTATTATCAAACTACATGGAAAACGTGAAAAAAGTCACTATTTTACCATATATGAGGATTTTAACTTCAAATCATAGAGCGAGGTTTCGTATTATTTAGATCCAAGAAAAGACATATGACAATGTTGTTTCCAATACAAATGATAAAAATCAATGTGTTTTCATTAGAATTAGTTCCTGATTTTCCGTTTATATTACCGATGGAAGATGTACACGAAAACCGCTCTATTCCCGCTGAAACGTCGATATTTGCAATAAAAACAGAACTTCTCCCCTTTTCAATCTCTTACTCAGTATTTTAACGAGAAACAAATAGTTGATTGAAAATGAAGTTTTTAAGGTTATTATCTAATCAATTATGTGTTTGCATCATTTTTACGTATATATAGTGAATTAATACCCATAAACTGAAAATTCACAAAAACGTGGAAAAACGGCAAAATATTGCCTAATTCGATGATATTTTGTTTAAATCACATAGAGAAAAAGGGGATGATAATCGTCAAAATATTGCTAAATTCGATGATTTTTCGTACGAAACAAAATGCAAGAAAACTTGCTTAAAATGCTATATTATGCGACATTCTGAGATTTGAAGGCCAAATCACATATCGTGATACTACATGAAATAGTATCGAAATATTGGTAAAAATGAATATATTTACGTATTATCAAACTACATGGAAAACGTGAAAAAAGTCACTATTTTACCATATATGAGGATTTTAACTTCAAATCATAGAGCGAGGTTTCGTATTATTTAGATCCAAGAAAAGACATATGACAATGTTGTTTCCAATACAAATGATAAAAATCAATGTGTTTTCATTAGAATTTACTAAAATGTTCCTGATTTTCTGTTTATATTACCGATGGAAGATGTACAGGTAAAACCGCTCTATTCCGGCTGAAACGTCGATATATGCAATAAAAACAGAACTTCTCCCCTTTTCAATCTCTTACTCAGTATTTTAACGAGAAACAAATAGTTGATTGAAAATGAAGTTTTTAAGGTTATTTTCTAATCAATTATGTGTTTGCATCATTTTTACGTATATATAGTGAATTAATACCCATAAACTGAAAATTCACAAAAACGTGGAAAAACGGTTAAATATTGCCTAATACGATGATATTTTGTTTAAATCACATAGAGGAAAAGGGGATGATGAACGTTAAAATATTGCTAAATTCGATGATTTTTCGTACGAAACAAAATGCAAGAAAACTTGCTTAAAATGCTATATTATTCGACATTCTGAGATTTGAAGGCCAAATCACATATCGTGATACTACATGAAATAGTATCGAAATATTGGTAAAAACAAATATATTTACGTAAAATCACACTACATGGAAAACGTGAAAAAAGTCACTATTTTACCATATATGAGGATTTTAACTTCAAATCATAGAGCGAGGTTTCGTATTATTTAGATCCAAGAAAAGACATATGACAATGTTGTTTCCAATACAAATGATAAAAATCAATGTGTTTTCATTAGAATTAACTAAAATGTTTCTTATTTTCCGCTTATATTACTGATGGAAGATGTACACGAAAGCCGCTCTATTCCGGCTGAAACGTCGATATATGCAATAAAAACAGAACTTCTCCCCTTTTCAATCTCTTACTCAGTATTTTAACGAGAAACAAATAGTTGATTGAAAATGAAGTTTTTAAGGTTATTATCTAATCAATTATGTGTTTGCATCATTTTTACGTATATATAGTGAATTAATACCCATAAACTGAAAATTCACAAAAACGTGGAAAACGGCAAAATATTGCCTAATTCGATGATATTTTGTTTAAATCACATAGAGAAAAAGGGGATGATAATCGTCAAAATATTGCTAAATTCGATGATTTTTCGTACTAAACCAAATGCAAGAAAATTTGCTTAAAATGCTATATTCTGCGACATTCTGAGATTTGAAGGCCAAATCACATATCGTGATACTACATGAAATAGTATCGAAATATTGGTAAAAATGAATATATTTACGTATTATCAAACTACATGGAAAACGTGAAAAAAGTCACTATTTTACCATATATGAGGATTTTATGACAATGTTGATTTTAACGTCAAAATATTGCTAAATTCGATGATTTTTCGTACGAAACAAAATGCAAGAAAACTTGCTTAAAATGCTATATTATGCGACATTCTGAGATTTGAAGGCCAAATCACATATCGAGATACTACATGAAATAGTATCGAAATATTGGTAAAAATGAATATATTTACGTATTATCAAACAACATGGAAAACGTGAAAAAAGTCACTATTTTACCATATATGAGGATTTTAACTTCAAATCATAGAGCGAGGTTTCGAATTATTTAGATCCAAGAAAAGACATATGACAATGTTGTTTCCAATACAAATGATAAAAATCAATGTGTTTTCATTAGAATTAGTTCCTGATTTTCCGTTTATATTACCGATGGAAGATGTACACGAAAACCGCTCTATTCCGGCTGAAACGTCGATATATGCAATAAAAACAGAACTTCTCCCCTTTTCAATCTCTTACTCAGTATTTTAACGAGAAACAAATAATTGATTGAAAATGAAGTTTTTAAGGTTATTATCTAATCAATTATGTGTTTGCATCATTTTTACGTATATATGGTGAATTAATACCCATAAACTGAAAATTCACAAAAACGTGGAAAAACGGCAAAATATTGCCTAATTCGATGATATTTTGTTTAAATCACATAGAGAAAAAGGGGATGATAATCGTCAAAATATTGCTAAATTCGATGATTTTTCGTACGAAACAAAATGCAAGAAAACTTGCTTAAAATGCTATATTATGCGACATTCTGAGATTTGAAGGCCAAATCACATATCGTGATACTACATGAAATAGTATCGAAATATTGGTAAAAATGAATATATTTACGTATTATCAAACTACATGGAAAACGTGAAAAAAATCACTATTTTACCATATATGAGGACTTTAACTTCAAATCATAGAGCGAGGTTTCGTATTATTTAGATCCAAGAAAAGACATATGACAATGTTGTTTCCAATACAAATGATAAAAATCAATGTGTTTTCATTAGAATTTACTAAAATGTTCCTGATTTTCCGTTTATATTACCGATGGAAGATGTACACGAAAACCGCTCTATTCCGGCTGAAACGTCGATATATGCAATAAAAACAGAACTTCTCCCCTTTTCAATCTCTTTCTCAGTATTTTAACGAGAAACAAATAGTTGATTGAAAATGAAGTTTTTAAGGTTATTATCTAATCAATTATGTGTTTGCATCATTTTTATGTATATATAGTGAATTAATACCCATAAACTGAAAATTCACAAAAACGTGGAAAAACGGCAAAATATTGCCTAATTCGATGATATTTTGTTTAAATCACATAGAGATAAAGGGGATGATAATCGTCAAAATATTGCTAAATTCGATGATTTTTCGTACGAAACCAAATGCAAGAAAATTTGCTTAAAATGCTATATTCTGCGACATTCTGAGATTTGAAGGCCAAATCACATATCGTGATACTACATGAAATAGTATCGAAATATTGGTAAAAATTAATATATTTACGTATTATCAAACTACATGGAAAACGTGAAAAAAGTCACTATTTTACCATATATGAGGATTTTAACTTCAAATCATATAGCGAGGTTTCGTATTATTTAGATCCAAGAAAAGACATATGACAATGTTGTTTCCAATACAAATGATAAAAATCAATGTGTTTTCATTAGAATTTACTAAAATGTTCCTGATTTTCCGTTTATATTACCGATGGAAGATGTACAGGTAAAACCGCTCTATTCCGGCTGAAACGTCGATATATGTAATAAAAACAGAACTTCTCCCCTTTTCAATCTCTTACTCAGTATTTTAGCGAGAAACAAATAGTTGATTGAAAATGAAGTTTTTAAGGTTATTATATAATCAATTATGTGTTTGCATCAATTTTACGTATATATAGTGAATTAATACCCATAAACTGAAAATTCACAAAAACGTGGAAAAACGGTTAAATATTGCCTAATACGATGATATTTTGTTTAAATCACATAGAGGAAAAGGGGATGATAAACGTCAAAATATTGCTAAATTCGATGATTTTTCGTACGAAACAAAATGCAAGAAAACATGCTTAAAATGCTATATTATTCGACATTCTGAGATTTGAATTCCAAATCACATATCGTGATACTACATGAAGTAGTATCGAAATATTGGTAAAACGAATATATTTACGTAAAATCACACTACATGGAAAACGTGAAAAAAGTCACTATTTTACCATATATGAGGATTTTAACTTCAAATCATAGAGCGAGGTTTCGTATTATTTAGATCCAAGAAAAGACATATGACAATGTTGTTTCCAATACAAATGATAAAAATCAATGTGTTTTCATTAGAATTAACTAAAATGTTTCTGATTTTCCGCTTATATTACTGATGGAAGATGTACACGAAAACCGCTCTATTCCGGCTGAAACGTCGATATATGCAATAAAAACAGAACTTCTCCCCTTTTCAATCTCTTACTCAGTATTCTAACGAGAAACAAATAGTTGATTGAAAATGAAGTTTTTAAGGTTATTATCTAATCAATTATGTGTTTGCATCATTTTTACGTATATATAGTGAATTAATACCCATTAACTGAAAATTCACAAAAACGTGGAAAACGGCAAAATATTGCCTAATTCGATGATATTTTGTTTAAATCACATAGAGAAAAAGGGGATGATAATCGTCAAAATATCGCTAAATTCGATGATTTTTCGTACGAAACCAAATGCAAGAAAATTTGCTTAAAATGCTATATTCTGCGACATTCTGAGATTTGAAGGCCAAATCACATATCGTGATACTACATGAAATAGTATCGAAATATTGGTAAAAATGAATATATTTACGTATTATCAAACTACATGGAAAACGTGAAAAAAGTCACTATTTTACCATATATGAGGATTTTATGACAATGTTGATTTTAACGTCAAAATATTGCTAAATTCGATGATTTTTCGTACGAAACAAAATGCAAGAAAACTTGCTTAAAATGCTATATTATGCGACATTCTGAGATTTGAAGGCCAAATCACATATCGAGATACTACATGAAATAGTATCGAAATATTGGTAAAAATGAATATATTTACGTATTATCAAACTACATGGAAAACGTGAAAAAAGTCACTATTTTACCATATATGAGGATTTTAACTTCAAATCATAGAGCGAGGTTTCGTATTATTTAGATCCAAGAAAAGACATATGACAATGTTGTTTCCAATACAAATGATAAAAATCAATGTGTTTTCATTAGAATTAGTTCCTGATTTTCCGTTTATATTACCGATGGAAGATGTACACGAAAACCGCTCTATTCCGGCTGAAACGTCGATATATGCAATAAAAACAGAACTTCTCCCCTTTTCAATCTCTTACTCAGTATTTTAACGAGAAACAAATAATTGATTGAAAATGAAGTTTTTAAGGTTATTATCTAATCAATTTTGTGTTTGCATCATTTTTACGTATATATGGTGAATTAATACCCATAAACTGAAAATTCACAAAAACGTGGAAAAACGGCAAAATATTGCCTAATTCGATGATATTTTGTTTAAATCACATAGAGAAAAAGGGGATGATAATCGTCAAAATATTGCTAAATTCGATGATTTTTCGTACGAAACAAAATGCAAGAAAACTTGCTTAAAATGCTATATTATGCGACATTCTGAGATTTGAAGGCCAAATCACATATCGTGATACTACATGAAATAGTATCGAAATATTGGTAAAAATGAATATATTTACGTATTATCAAACTACATGGAAAACGTGAAAAAAATCACTATTTTACCATATATGAGGACTTTAACTTCAAATCATAGAGCGAGGTTTCGTATTATTTAGATCCAAGAAAAGACATATGACAATGTTGTTTCCAATACAAATGATAAAAATCAATGTGTTTTCATTAGAATTTACTAAAATGTTCCTGATTTTCCGTTTATATTACCGATGGAAGATGTACACGAAAACCGCTCTATTCCGGCTGAAACGTCGATATAT
Organism: Procambarus clarkii; assembly: GCF_040958095.1. NCBI lineage: Eukaryota > Metazoa > Arthropoda > Malacostraca > Decapoda > Cambaridae > Procambarus > Procambarus clarkii. Next base: position 176,210 of record NW_027189194.1, read on the forward strand.
GCAATAAAAACAGAACTTCTCCCCTTTTCAATCTCTTTCTCAGTATTTTAACGAGAAACAAATAGTTGATTGAAAATGAAGTTTTTAAGGTTATTATCTAATCAATTATGTGTTTGTATCATTTTTATGTATATATAGTGAATTAATACCCATAAACTGAAAATTCACAAAAACGTGGAAAAACGGCAAAATATTGCCTAATTCGATGATATTTTGTTTAAATCACATAGAGATAAAGGGGATGATAATCGTCAAAATATTGCTAAATTCGATGATTTTTCGTACGAAACCAAATGCAAGAAAATTTGCTTAAAATGCTATATTCTGCGACATTCTGAGATTTGAAGGCCAAATCACATATCGTGATACTACATGAAATAGTATCGAAATATTGGTAAAAATTAATATATTTACGTATTATCAAACTACATGGAAAACGTGAAAAAAGTCACTATTTTACCATATATGAGGATTTTAACTTCAAATCATATAGCGAGGTTTCGTATTATTTAGATCCAAGAAAAGACATATGACAATGTTGTTTCCAATACAAATGATAAAAATCAATGTGTTTTCATTAGAATTTACTAAAATGTTCCTGATTTTCCGTTTATATTACCGATGGAAGATGTACAGGTAAAACCGCTCTATTCCGGCTGAAACGTCGATATATGTAATAAAAACAGAACTTCTCCCCTTTTCAATCTCTTACTCAGTATTTTAGCGAGAAACAAATAGTTGATTGAAAATGAAGTTTTTAAGGTTATTATATAATCAATTATGTGTTTGCATCAATTTTACGTATATATAGTGAATTAATACCCATAAACTGAAAATTCACAAAAACGTGGAAAAACGGTTAAATATTGCCTAATACGATGATATTTTGTTTAAATCACATAGAGGAAAAGGGGATGATAAACGTCAAAATATTGCTAAATTCGATGATTTTTCGTACGAAACAAAGTGCAAGAAAACATGCTTAAAATGCTATATTATTCGACATTCTGAGATTTGAATTCCAAATCACATATCGTGATACTACATGAAGTAGTATCGAAATATTGGTAAAACGAATATATTTACGTAAAATCACACTACATGGAAAACGTGAAAAAAGTCACTATTTTACCATATATGAGGATTTTAACTTCAAATCATAGAGCGAGGTTTCGTATTATTTAGATCCAAGAAAAGACATATGACAATGTTGTTTCCAATACAAATGATAAAAATCAATGTGTTTTCATTAGAATTAACTAAAATGTTTCTGATTTTCCGCTTATATTACTGATGGAAGATGTACACGAAAACCGCTCTATTCCGGCTGAAACGTCGATATATGCAATAAAAACAGAACTTCTCCCCTTTTCAATCTCTTACTCAGTATTCTAACGAGAAACAAATAGTTGATTGAAAATGAAGTTTTTAAGGTTATTATCTAATCAATTATGTGTTTGCATCATTTTTACGTATATATAGTGAATTAATACCCATTAACTGAAAATTCACAAAAACGTGGAAAACGGCAAAATATTGCCTAATTCGATGATATTTTGTTTAAATCACATAGAGAAAAAGGGGATGATAATCGTCAAAATATTGCTAAATTCGATGATTTTTCGTACGAAACCAAATGCAAGAAAATTTGCTTAAAATGCTATATTCTGCGACATTCTGAGATTTGAAGGCCAAATCACATATCGTGATACTACATGAAATAGTATCGAAATATTGGTAAAAATGAATATATTTACGTATTATCAAACTACATGGAAAACGTGAAAAAAGTCACTATTTTACCATATATGAGGATTTTATGACAATGTTGATTTTAACGTCAAAATATTGCTAAATTCGATGATTTTTCGTACGAAACAAAATGCAAGAAAACTTGCTTAAAATGCTATATTATGCGACATTCTGAGATTTGAAGGCCAAATCACATATCGAGATACTACATGAAATAGTATCGAAATATTGGTAAAAATGAATATATTTACGTATTATCAAACTACATGGAAAACGTGAAAAAAGTCACTATTTTACCATATATGAGGATTTTAACTTCAAATCATAGAGCGAGGTTTCGTATTATTTAGATCCAAGAAAAGACATATGACAATGTTGTTTCCAATACAAATGATAAAAATCAATGTGTTTTCATTAGAATTAGTTCCTGATTTTCCGTTTATATTACCGATGGAAGATGTACACGAAAACCGCTCTATTCCGGCTGAAACGTCGATATATGCAATAAAAACAGAACTTCTCCCCTTTTCAATCTCTTACTCAGTATTTTAACGAGAAACAAATAATTGATTGAAAATGAAGTTTTTAAGGTTATTATCTAATCAATTATGTGTTTGCATCATTTTTACGTATATATAGTGAATTAATACCCATAAACTGAAAATTCACAAAAACGTGGAAAAACGGCAAAATATTGCCTAATTCGATGATATTTTGTTTAAATCACATAGAGAAAAAGGGGATGATAATCGTCAAAATATTGCTAAATTCGATGATTTTTCGTACGAAACAAAATGCAAGAAAACTTGCTTAAAATGCTATATTATGCGACATTCTGAGATTTGAAGGCCAAATCACATATCGTGATACTACATGAAATAGTATCGAAATATTGGTAAAAATGAATATATTTACGTATTATCAAACTACATGGAAAACGTGAAAAAAATCACTATTTTACCATATATGAGGACTTTAACTTCAAATCATAGAGCGAGGTTTCGTATTATTTAGATCCAAGAAAAGACATATGACAATGTTGTTTCCAATACAAATGATAAAAATCAATGTGTTTTCATTAGAATTTACTAAAATGTTCCTGATTTTCCGTTTATATTACCGATGGAAGATGTACACGAAAACCGCTCTATTCCGGCTGAAACGTCGATATATGCAATAAAAACAGAACTTCTCCCCTTTTCAATCTCTTTCTCAGTATTTTAACGAGAAACAAATAGTTGATTGAAAATGAAGTTTTTAAGGTTATTATCTAATCAATTATGTGTTTGCATCATTTTTATGTATATATAGTGAATTAATACCCATAAACTGAAAATTCACAAAAACGTGGAAAAACGGCAAAATATTGCCTAATTCGATGATATTTTGTTTAAATCACATAGAGATAAAGGGGATGATAATCGTCAAAATATTGCTAAATTCGATGATTTTTCGTACGAAACCAAATGCAAGAAAATTTGCTTAAAATGCTATATTCTGCGACATTCTGAGATTTGAAGGCCAAATCACATATCGTGATACTACATGAAATAGTATCGAAATATTGGTAAAAATTAATATATTTACGTATTATCAAACTACATGGAAAACGTGAAAAAAGTCACTATTTTACCATATATGAGGATTTTAACTTCAAATCATATAGCGAGGTTTCGTATTATTTAGATCCAAGAAAAGACATATGACAATGTTGTTTCCAATACAAATGATAAAAATCAATGTGTTTTCATTAGAATTTACTAAAATGTTCCTGATTTTCCGTTTATATTACCGATGGAAGATGTACAGGTAAAACCGCTCTATTCCGGCTGAAACGTCGATATATGTAATAAAAACAGAACTTCTCCCCTTTTCAATCTCTTACTCAGTATTTTAGCGAGAAACAAATAGTTGATTGAAAATGAAGTTTTTAAGGTTATTATATAATCAATTATGTGTTTGCATCAATTTTACGTATATATAGTGAATTAATACCCATAAACTGAAAATTCACAAAAACGTGGAAAAACGGTTAAATATTGCCTAATACGATGATATTTTGTTTAAATCACATAGAGGAAAAGGGGATGATAAACGTCAAAATATTGCTAAATTCGATGATTTTTCGTACGAAACAAAATGCAAGAAAACATGCTTAAAATGCTATATTATTCGACATTCTGAGATTTGAATTCCAAATCACATATCGTGATACTACATGAAGTAGTATCGAAATATTGGTAAAACGAATATATTTACGTAAAATCACACTACATGGAAAACGTGAAAAAAGTCACTATTTTACCATATATGAGGATTTTAACTTCAAATCATAGAGCGAGGTTTCGTATTATTTAGATCCAAGAAAAGACATATGACAATGTTGTTTCCAATACAAATGATAAAAATCAATGTGTTTTCATTAGAATTAACTAAAATGTTTCTGATTTTCCGCTTATATTACTGATGGAAGATGTACACGAAAACCGCTCTATTCCGGCTGAAACGTCGATATATGCAATAAAAACAGAACTTCTCCCCTTTTCAATCTCTTACTCAGTATTCTAACGAGAAACAAATAGTTGATTGAAAATGAAGTTTTTAAGGTTATTATCTAATCAATTATGTGTTTGCATCATTTTTACGTATATATAGTGAATTAATACCCATTAACTGAAAATTCACAAAAACGTGGAAAACGGCAAAATATTGCCTAATTCGATGATATTTTGTTTAAATCACATAGAGAAAAAGGGGATGATAATCGTCAAAATATTGCTAAATTCGATGATTTTTCGTACGAAACCAAATGCAAGAAAATTTGCTTAAAATGCTATATTCTGCGACATTCTGAGATTTGAAGGCCAAATCACATATCGTGATACTACATGAAATAGTATCGAAATATTGGTAAAAATGAATATATTTACGTATTATCAAACTACATGGAAAACGTGAAAAAAGTCACTATTTTACCATATATGAGGATTTTATGACAATGTTGATTTTAACGTCAAAATATTGCTAAATTCGATGATTTTTCGTACGAAACAAAATGCAAGAAAACTTGCTTAAAATGCTATATTATGCGACATTCTGAGATTTGAAGGCCAAATCACATATCGAGATACTACATGAAATAGTATCGAAATATTGGTAAAAATGAATATATTTACGTATTATCAAACTACATGGAAAACGTGAAAAAAGTCACTATTTTACCATATATGAGGATTTTAACTTCAAATCATAGAGCGAGGTTTCGTATTATTTAGATCCAAGAAAAGACATATGACAATGTTGTTTCCAATACAAATGATAAAAATCAATGTGTTTTCATTAGAATTAGTTCCTGATTTTCCGTTTATATTACCGATGGAAGATGTACACGAAAACCGCTCTATTCCGGCTGAAACGTCGATATATGCAATAAAAACAGAACTTCTCCCCTTTTCAATCTCTTACTCAGTATTTTAACGAGAAACAAATAGTTGATTGAAAATGAAGTTTTTAAGGTTATTATCTAATCAATTATGTGTTTGCATCATTTTTACGTATATATAGTGAATTAATACCCATAAACTGAAAATTCACAAAAACGTGGAAAAACGGCAAAATATTGCCTAATTCGATGATATTTTGTTTAAATCACATAGAGAAAAAGGGGATGATAATCGTCAAAATATTGCTAAATTCGATGATTTTTCGTACGAAACAAAATGCAAGAAAACTTGCTTAAAATGCTATATTATGCGACATTCTGAGATTTGAAGGCCAAATCACATATCGTGATACTACATGAAATAGTATCGAAATATTGGTAAAAATGAATATATTTACGTATTATCAAACTACATGGAAAACGTGAAAAAAGTCACTATTTTACCATATATGAGGATTTTAACTTCAAATCATAGAGCGAGGTTTCGTATTATTTAGATCCAAGAAAAGACATATGACAATGTTGTTTCCAATACAAATGATAAAAATCAATGTGTTTTCATTAGAATTTACTAAAATATTCCTGATTTTCCGTTTATATTACCGATGGAAGATGTACACGAAAACCGCTCTATTCCGGCTGAAACGTCGATATATGCAATAAAAACAGAACTTCTCCCCTTTTCAATCTCTTTCTCAGTATTTTAACGAGAAACAAATAGTTGATTGAAAATGAAGTTTTTAAGGTTATTATCTAATCAATTATGTGTTTGCATCATTTTTATGTATATATAGTGAATTAATACCCATAAACTGAAAATTCACAAAAACGTGGAAAAACGGCAAAATATTGCCTAATTCGATGATATTTTGTTTAAATCACATAGAGATAAAGGGGATGATAATCGTCAAAATATTGCTAAATTCGATGATTTTTCGTACGAAACCAAATGCAAGAAAATTTGCTTAAAATGCTATATTCTGCGACATTCTGAGATTTGAAGGCCAAATCACATATCGTGATACTACATGAAATAGTATCGAAATATTGGTAAAAATTAATATATTTACGTATTATCAAACTACATGGCAAACGTGAAAAAAGTCACTATTTTACCATATATGAGGATTTTAACTTCAAATCATATAGCGAGGTTTCGTATTATTTAGATCCAAGAAAAGACATATGACAATGTTATTTCCAATACAAATGATAAAAATCAATGTGTTTTCATTAGAATTTACTAAAATGTTCCTGATTTTCCGTTTATATTACCGATGGAAGATGTACAGGTAAAACCGCTCTATTCCGGCTGAAACGTCGATATATGCAATAAAAACAGAACTTCTCCCCTTTTCAATCTCTTACTCAGTATTTTAGCGAGAAACAAATAGTTGATTGAAAATGAAGTTTTTAAGGTTATTATATAATCAATTATGTGTTTGCATCAATTTTACGTATATATAGTGAATTAATACCCATAAACTGAAAATTCACAAAAACGTGGAAAAACGGTTAAATATTGCCTAATACGATGATATTTTGTTTAAATCACATAGAGGAAAAGGGGATGATAAACGTCAAAATATTGCTAAATTCGATGATTTTTCGTACGAAACAAAATGCAAGAAAACTTGCTTAAAATGCTATATTATTCGACATTCTGAGATTTGAATTCCAAATCACATATCGTGATACTACATGAAGTAGTATCGAAATATTGGTAAAAACGAATATATTTACGTAAAATCACACTACATGGAAAACGTGAAAAAAGTCACTATTTTACCATATATGAGGATTTAAACTTCAAATCATAGAGCGAGGTTTCGTATTATTTAGATCCAAGAAAAGACATATGACAATGTTGTTTCCAATACAAATGATAAAAATCAATGTGTTTTCTAAATTAACTAAAATGTTTCTGATTTTCCGCTTATATTACTGATGGAAGATGTACACGAAAACCGCTCTATTCCGGCTGAAACGTCGATATATGCAATAAAAACAGAACTTCTCCCCTTTTCAATCTCTTACTCAGTATTCTAACGAGAAACAAATAGTTGATTGAAAATGAAGTTTTTAAGGTTACTATCTAATAAATTATGTGTTTGCATCATTTTTACGTATATATAGTGAATTAATACCCATTAACTGAAAATTCACAAAAACGTGGAAAACGGCAAAATATTGCCTAATTCGATGATATTTTGTTTAAATCACATAGAGAAAAAGGGGATGATAATCGTCAAAATATTGCTAAATTCGATGATTTTTCGTACGAAACCAAATGCAAGAAAATTTGCTTAAAATGCTATATTCTGCGACATTCTGAGATTTGAAGGCCAAATCACATATCGTGATACTACATGAAATAGTATCGAAATATTGGTAAAAATGAATATATTTACGTATTATCAAACTACATGGAAAACGTGAAAAAAGTCACTATTTTACCATATATGAGGATTTTATGACAATGTTGATTTTAACGTCAAAATATTGCTAAATTCGATGATTTTTCGTACGAAACAAAATGCAAGAAAACTTGCCTAAAATGCTATATTATGCGACATTCTGAGATTTGAAGGCCAAATCACATATCGAGATACTACATGAAATAGTATCGAAATATTGGTAAAAATGAATATATTTACGTATTATCAAACTACATGGAAAACGTGAAAAAAGTCACTATTTTACCATATATGAGGATTTTAACTTCAAATCATAGAGCGAGGTTTCGTATTATTTAGATCCAAGAAAAGACATATGACAATGTTGTTTCCAATACAAATGATAAAAATCAATGTGTTTTCATTAGAATTAGTTCCTGATTTTCCGTTTATATTACCGATGGAAGATGTACACGAAAACCGCTCTATTCCGGCTGAAACGTCGATATATGCAATAAAAACAGAACTTCTCCCCTTTTCAATCTCTTACTCAGTATTTTAGCGAGAAACAAATAGTTGATTGAAAATGAAGTTTTTAAGGTTATTATATAATCAATTATGTGTTTGCATCAATTTTACGTATATATAGTGAATTAATACCCATAAACTGAAAATTCACAAAAACGTGGAAAAACGGTTAAATATTGCCTAATACGATGATCTTTTGTTTAAATCACATAGAGGAAAAGGGGATGATAAACGTCAAAATATTGCTAAATTCGATGATTTTTCGTACGAAACAAAATGCAAGAAAACTTGCTTAAAATGCTATATTATTCGACATTCTGAGATTTGAATTCCAAATCACATATCGTGATACTACATGAAGTAGTATCGAAATATTGGTAAAAACGAATATATTTACGTAAAATCACACTACATGGAAAACGTGAAAAAAGTCACTATTTTACCATATATGAGGATTTTAACTTCAAATCATAGAGCGAGGTTTCGTATTATTTAGATCCAAGAAAAGACATATGACAATGTTGTTTCCAATACAAATGATAAAAATCAATGTGTTTTCATTAGAATTAACTAAAATGTTTCTGATTTTCCGCTTATATTACTGATGGAAGATGTACACGAAAACCGCTCTATTCCGGCTGAAACGTCGATATATGCAATAAAAACAGAACTTCTCCCCTTTTCAATCTCTTACTCAATATTCTAACGAGAAACAAATAGTTGATTGAAAATGAAGTTTTTAAGGTTATTATCTAATAAATTATGTGTTTGCATCATTTTTACGTATATATAGTGAATTAATACCCATAAACTGAAAATTCACAAAAACGTGGAAAACGGCAAAATATTGCCTAATTCGATGATATTTTGTTTAAATCACATAGAGAAAAAGGGGATGATAATCGTCAAAATATTGCTAAATTCGATGATTTTTCGTACGAAACCAAATGCAAGAAAATTTGCTTAAAATGCTATATTCTGCGACATTCTGAGATTTGAAGGCCAAATCACATATCGTGATACTACATGAAATAGTATCGAAATATTGGTAAAAATGAATATATTTACGTATTATCAAACTACATGGAAAACGTGAAAAAAGTCACTATTTTACCATATATGAGGATTTTATGACAATGTTGATTTTAGCGTCAAAATATTGCTAAATTCGATGATTTTTCGTACGAAACAAAATGCAAGAAAACTTGCTTAAAATGCTATATTATGCGACATTCTGAGATTTGAAGGCCAAATCACATATCGAGATACTACATGAAATAGTATCGAAATATTGGTAAAAATGAATATATTTACGTATTATCAAACTACATGGAAAACGTGAAAAAAGTCACTATTTTACCATATATGAGGATTTTAACTTCAAATCATAGAGCGAGGTTTCGTATTATTTAGATCCAAGAAAAGACATATGACAATGTTGTTTCCAATACAAATGATAAAAATCAATGTGTTTTCATTAGAATTTACTAAAATGTTCCTGATTTTCTGTTTATATTACCGATGGAAGATGTACAGGTAAAACCGCTCTATTCCGGCTGAAACGTCGATATATGCAATAAAAACAGAACTTCTCCCCTTTTCAATCTCTTGCTCAGTATTTTAACGAGAAACAAATAGTTGATTGAAAATGAAGTTTTTAAAGTTATTTTCTAATCAATTATGTGTTTGCATCATTTTTACGTATATATAGTGAATTAATACCCATAAACTGAAAATTCACAAAAACGTGGAAAAACGGTTAAATATTGCCTAATACGATGATATTTTGTTTAAATCACATAGAGGAAAAGGGGATGATGAACGTTAAAATATTGCTAAATTCGATGATTTTTCGTACGAAACAAAATGCAAGAAAACTTGCTTAAAATGCTATATTATTCGACATTCTGAGATTTGAAGGCCAAATCACATATCGTGATACTACATGAAGTAGTATCGAAATATTGGTAAAAACGAATATATTTACGTAAAATCACACTACATGGAAAACGTGAAAAAGTCACTATTTTACCATATATGAGGATTTTAACTTCAAATCATAGAGCGAGGTTTCGTATTATTTAGATCCAAGAAAAGACATATGACAATGTTGTTTCCAATACAAATAATAAAAATCAATGTGTTTTCATTAGAATTAACTAAAATGTTTCTGATTTTCCGCTTATATTACTGATGGAAGATGTACACGAAAACCGCTGTATTCCGGCTGAAACGTCGATATATGCAATAAAAACAGAACTTCTCCCCTTTTCAATCTCTTACTCAGTATTTTAACGAGAAACAAATAGTTGATTGAAAATGAAGTTTTTAAGGTTATTATCTAATCAATTATGTGTTTGCATCATTTTTACGTATATATAGTGAATTAATACCCATAAACTGAAAATTCACAAAAACGTGGAAAAACGGCAAAATATTGCCTAATTCGATGATATTTTGTTTAAATCACATAGAGATAAAGGGGATGATAATCGTCAAAATATTGCTAAATTCGATGATTTTTCGTACGAAACCAAATGCAAGAAAATTTGCTTAAAATGCTATATTCTGCGACATTCTGAGATTTGAAGGCCAAATCACATATCGTGATACTACATGAAATAGTATCGAAATATTGGTAAAAATGAATATATTTACGTATTATCAAACTACATGGAAAACGTGAAAAAAGTCACTATTTTACCATATATGGGGATTTTATGACAATGTTGATTTTAACGTCAAAATATTGCTAAATTCGATGATTTTTCGTACGAAACAAAATGCAAAAAAACTTGCTTAAAATGCTATATTATGCGACATTCTGAGATTTGAAGGCCAAATCACATATCGTGATACTACATGAAATAGTATCGAAATATTGGTAAAAATGAATATATTTACGTATTATCAAACTACATGGAAAACGTGAAAAAAGTCACTATTTTACCATATATGAGGATTTTAACTTCAAATCATAGAGCGAGGTTTCGTATTATTTAGATCCAAGAAAAGACATATGACAATGTTGTTTCCAATACAAATGATAAAAATCAATGTGTTTTCATTAGAATTTACTAAAATGTTCCTGATTTTCCGTTTATATTACCGATGGAAGATGTACACGAAAACCGCTCTATTCCGGCTGAAACGTCGATATATGCAATAAAAACAGAACTTCTCCCCTTTTCAATCTCTTTCTCAGTATTTTAACGAGAAACAAATAGTTGATTGAAAATAAAGTTTTTAAGGTTATTATCTAATCAGTTATGTGTTTGCATCATTTTTACGTATATATAGTGAATTAATACCCATAAACTGAAAATTCACAAAAACGTGGAAAAACGGCAAAATATTGCCTAATTCGATGATATTTTGTTTAAATCACATAGAGAAAAAGGGGATGATAATCGTCAAAATATTGCTAAATTCGATGATTTTTCGTACGAAACAAAATGCAAGAAAATTTGCTTAAAATGCTATATTCTGCGACATTCTGAGATTTGAAGGCCAAATCACATATCGTGATACTATATGAAATAGTATCGAAATATTGGTAAAAATGAATATATTTACGTATTATCAAACTACATGGAAAACGTGAAAAAAGTCACTATTTTACCATATATGAGGATTTTATGACAATGTTGATTTTAACGTCAAAATATTGCTAAATTCGATGATTTTTCGTACGAAACAAAATGCAAGAAAACTTGCTTAAAATGCTATATTATGCGACATTCTGAGATTTGAAGGCCAAATCACATATCGAGATACTACATGAAATAGTATCGAAATATTGGTAAAAATGAATATATTTACGTATTATCAAACTACATGGAAAACGTGAAAAAAGTCACTATTTTACCATATATGAGGATTTTAACTTCAAATCATAGAGCGAGGTTTCGTATTATTTAGATCCAAGAAAAGACATATGACAATGTTGTTTCCAATACAAATGATAAAAATCAATGTGTTTTCATTAGAATTTACTAAAATGTTCCTGATTTTCCGTTTATATTACCGATGGAAGATGTACACGAAAACCGCTCTATTCCGGCTGAAACGTCGATATATGCAATAAAAACAGAACTTCTCCCCTTTTCAATCTCTTTCTCAGTATTTTAACGAGAAACAAATAGTTGATTGAAAATAAAGTTTTTAAGGTTATTATCTAATCAATTATGTGTTTGCATCATTTTTACGTATATATAGTGAATTAATACCCATAAACTGAAAATTCACAAAAACGTGGAAAAACGGCAAAATATTGCCTAATTCGATGATATTTTGTTTAAATCACATAGAGAAAAAGGGGATGATAATCGTCAAAATATTGCTAAATTCGATGATTTTTCGTACGAAACAAAATGCAAGAAAACTTGCTTAAAATGCTATATTATGCGACATTCTGAGATTTGAAGGCCAAATCACATATCGTGATACTACATGACATAGTATCGAAATATTGGTAAAAATGAATATATTTACGTATTATCAAACTACATGGAAAACGTGAAAAAAGTCACTATTTTACCATATATGAGGATTTTAACTTCAAATCATAGAGCGAGGTTTCGTATTATTTAGATCCAAGAAAAGACATATGACAATGTTGTTTCCAATACAAATGATAAAAATCAATGTGTTTTCATCAGAATTTACTAAAATGTTCCTGATTTTCCGTTTATATTACCGATGGAAGATGTACAGGTAAAACCGCTCTATTCCGGCTGAAACGTCGATATATGCAATAAAAACAGAACTTCTCCCCTTTTCAATCTCTTACTCAGTATTTTAGCGAGAAACAAATAGTTGATTGAAAATGAAGTTTTTAAGGTTATTATATAATCAATTATGTGTTTGCATCAATTTTACGTATATATAGTGAATTAATACCCATAAACTGAAAATTCACAAAAACGTGGAAAAACGGTTAAATATTGCCTAATACGATGATATTTTGTTTAAATCACATAGAGGAAAAGGGGATGATAAACGTCAAAATATTGCTAAATTCGATGATTTTTCGTACGAAACAAAATGCAAGAAAACTTGCTTAAAATGCTATATTATTCGACATCCTGAGATTTGAATTCCAAATCACATATCGTGATACTACATGAAGTAGTATCGAAATATTGGTAAAAACGAATATATTTACGTAAAATCACACTACATGGAAAACGTGAAAAAAGTCACTATTTTACCATATATGAGGATTTTAACTTCAAATCATAGAGCGAGGTTTCGTATTATTTAGATCCAAGAAAAGACATATGACAATGTTGTTTCCAATACAAATGATAAAAATCAATGTGTTTTCATTAGAATTAACTAAAATGTTTCTGATTTTCCGCTTATATTACTGATGGAAGATGTACACGAAAACCGCTCTATTCCGGCTGAAACGTCGATATATGCAATAAAAACAGAACTTCTCCCCTTTTCAATCTCTTACTCAATATTCTAACAAGAAACAAATAGTTGATTGAAAATGAAGTTTTTAAGGTTATTATCTAATCAATTATGTGTTTGCATCATTTTTACGTATATATAGTGAATTAATACCCATAAACTGAAAATTCACAAAAACGTGGAAAACGGCAAAATATTGCCTAATTCGATGATATTTTGTTTAAATCACATAGAGAAAAAGGGGATGATAATCGTCAAAATATTGCTAAATTCGATGATTTTTCGTACGAAACCAAATGCAAGAAAATTTGCTTAAAATGCTATATTCTGCGACATTCTGAGATTTGAAGGCCAAATCACATATCGTGATACTATATGAAATAGTATCGAAATATTGGTAAAAATGAATATATTTACGTATTATCAAACTACATGGAAAACGTGAAAAAAGTCACTATTTTACCATATATGAGGATTTTATGACAATGTTGATTTTAACGTCAAAATATTGCTAAATTCGATGATTTTTCGTACGAAACCAAATGCAAGAAAATTTGCTTAAAATGCTATATTCTGCGACATTCTGAGATTTGAAGGCCAAATCACATATCGTGATACTACATGAAATAGTATCGAAATATTGGTAAAAATGAATATATTTACGTATTATCAAACTACATGGAAAACGTGAAAAAAGTCACTATTTTACCATATATGAGGATTTTAACTTCAAATCATAGAGCGAGGTTTCGTATTATTTAGATCCAAGAAAAGACATATGACAATGTTGTTTCCAATACAAATGATAAAAATCAATGTGTTTTCATTAGAATTTACTAAAATGTTCCTGATTTTCTGTTTATATTACCGATGGAAGATGTACAGGTAAAACCGCTCTATTCCGGCTGAAACGTCGATATATGCAATAAAAACAGAACTTCTCCCCTTTTCAATCTCTTACTCAGTATTTTAACGAGAAACAAATAGTTGATTGAAAATGAAGTTTTTAAGGTTATTTTCTAATCAATTATGTGTTTGCATCATTTTTACGTATATATAGTGAATTAATACCCATAAACTGAAAATTCACAAAAACGTGGAAAAACGGTTAAATATTGCCTAATACGATGATATTTTGTTTAAATCACATAGAGGAAAAGGGGATGATGAACGTTAAAATATTGCTAAATTCGATGATTTTTCGTACGAAACAAAATGCAAGAAAACTTGCTTAAAATGCTATATTATTCGACATTCTGAGATTTGAAGGCCAAATCACATATCGTGATACTACATGAAGTAGTATCGAAATATTGGTAAAAACGAATATATTTACGTAAAATCACACTACATGGAAAACGTGAGAAAAGTCACTATTTTACCATATATGAGGATTTTAACTTCAAATCATAGAGCGAGGTTTCATATTATTTAGATCCAAGAAAAGACATATGACAATGTTGTTTCCAATACAAATGATAAAAATCAATGTGTTTTCATTAGAATTAACTAAAATGTTTCTTATTTTCCGCTTATATTACTGATGGAAGATGTACACGAAAGCCGCTCTATTCCGGCTGAAACGTCGATATATGCAATAAAAACAGAACTTCTCCCCTTTTCAATCTCTTACTCAGTATTTTAACGAGAAACAAATAGTTGATTGAAAATGAAGTTTTTAAGGTTATTATCTAATCAATTATGTGTTTGCATCATTTTTACGTATATATAGTGAATTAATACCCATAAACTGAAAATTATCAAAAACGTGGAAAACGGCAAAATATTGCCTAATTCGATGATATTTTGTTTAAATCACATAGAGAAAAAGGGGATGATAATCGTCAAAATATTGCTAAATTCGATGATTTTTCGTACGAAACCAAATGCAAGAAAATTTGCTTAAAATGCTATATTCTGCGACATTCTGAGATTTGAAGGCCAAATCACATATCGTGATACTACATGAAATAGTATCGAAATATTGGTAAAAATGAATATATTTACGTATTATCAAACTACATGGAAAACGTGAAAAAAGTCACTATTTTACCATATATGGGGATTTTATGACAATGTTGATTTTAACGTCAAAATATTGCTAAATTCGATGATTTTTCGTACGAAACAAAATGCAAAAGAACTTGCTTAAAATGCTATATTATGCGACATTCTGAGATTTGAAGGCCAAATCACATATCGTGATACTACATGAAATAGTATCGAAATATTGGTAAAAATGAATATATTTACGTATTATCAAACTACATGGAAAACGTGAAAAAAGTCACTATTTTACCATATATGAGGATTTTAACTTCAAATCATAGAGCGAGGTTTCGTATTATTTAGATCCAAGAAAAGACATATGACAATGTTGTTTCCAATACAAATGATAAAAATCAATGTGTTTTCATTAGAATTTACTAAAATGTTCCTGATTTTCCGTTTATATTACCGATGGAAGATGTACACGAAAACCGCTCTATTCCGGCTGAAACGTCGATATATGCAATAAAAACAGAACTTCTCCCCTTTTCAATCTCTTTCTCAGTATTTTAACGAGAAACAAATAGTTGATTGAAAATAAAGTTTTTAAGGTTATTATCTAATCAATTATGTGTTTGCATCATTTTTACGTATATATAGTGAATTAATACCCATAAACTGAAAATTCACAAAAACGTGGAAAAACGGCAAAATATTGCCTAATTCGATGATATTTTGTTTAAATCACATAGAGAAAAAGGGGATGATAATCGTCAAAATATTGCTAAATTCGATGATTTTTCGTACGAAACAAAATGCAAGAAAACTTGCTTAAAATGCTATATTATGCGACATTCTGAGATTTGAAGGCCAAATCACATATCGTGATACTACATGACATAGTATCGAAATATTGGTAAAAATGAATATATTTACGTATTATCAAACTACATGGAAAACGTGAAAAAAGTCACTATTTTACCATATATGAGGATTTTAACTTCAAATCATAGAGCGAGGTTTCGTATTATTTAGATCCAAGAAAAGACATATGACAATGTTGTTTCCAATACAAATGATAAAAATCAATGTGTTTTCATCAGAATTTACTAAAATGTTCCTGATTTTCCGTTTATATTACCGATGGAAGATGTACAGGTAAAACCGCTCTATTCCGGCTGAAACGTCGATATATGCAATAAAAACAGAACTTCTCCCCTTTTCAATCTCTTACTCAGTATTTTAGCGAGAAACAAATAGTTGATTGAAAATGAAGTTTTTAAGGTTATTATATAATCAATTATGTGTTTGCATCAATTTTACGTATATATAGTGAATTAATACCCATAAACTGAAAATTCACAAAAACGTGGAAAAACGGTTAAATATTGCCTAATACGATGATATTTTGTTTAAATCACATAGAGGAAAAGGGGATGATAAACGTCAAAATATTGCTAAATTCGATGATTTTTCGTACGAAACAAAATGCAAGAAAACTTGCTTAAAATGCTATATTATTCGACATCCTGAGATTTGAATTCCAAATCACATATCGTGATACTACATGAAGTAGTATCGAAATATTGGTAAAAACGAATATATTTACGTAAAATCACACTACATGGAAAACGTGAAAAAAGTCACTATTTTACCATATATGAGGATTTTAACTTCAAATCATAGAGCGAGGTTTCGTATTATTTAGATCCAAGAAAAGACATATGACAATGTTGTTTCCAATACAAATGATAAAAATCAATGTGTTTTCATTAGAATTAACTAAAATGTTTCTGATTTTCCGCTTATATTACTGATGGAAGATGTACACGAAAACCGCTCTATTCCGGCTGAAACGTCGATATATGCAATAAAAACAGAACTTCTCCCCTTTTCAATCTCTTACTCAATATTCTAACGAGAAACAAATAGTTGATTGAAAATGAAGTTTTTAAGGTTATTATCTAATCAATTATGTGTTTGCATCATTTTTACGTATATATAGTGAATTAATACCCATAAACTGAAAATTCACAAAAACGTGGAAAACGGCAAAATATTGCCTAATTCGATGATATTTTGTTTAAATCACATAGAGAAAAAGGGGATGATAATCGTCAAAATATTGCTAAATTCGATGATTTTTCGTACGAAACCAAATGCAAGAAAATTTGCTTAAAATGCTATATTCTGCGACATTCTGAGATTTGAAGGCCAAATCACATATCGTGATACTATATGAAATAGTATCGAAATATTGGTAAAAATGAATATATTTACGTATTATCAAACTACATGGAAAACGTGAAAAAAGTCACTATTTTACCATATATGAGGATTTTATGACAATGTTGATTTTAACGTCAAAATATTGCTAAATTCGATGATTTTTCGTACGAAACAAAATGCAAGAAAACTTGCTTAAAATGCTATATTATGCGACATTCTGAGATTTGAAGGCCAAATCACATATCGAGATACTACATGAAATAGTATCGAAATATTGGTAAAAATGAATATATTTACGTATTATCAAACTACATGGAAAACGTGAAAAAAGTCACTATTTTACCATATATGAGGATTTTAACTTCAAATCATAGAGCGAGGTTTCGTATTATTTAGATCCAAGAAAAGACATATGACAATGTTGTTTCCAATACAAATGATAAAAATCAATGTGTTTTCATTAGAATTTACTAAAATATTCCTGATTTTCCGTTTATATTACCGATGGAAGATGTACACGAAAACCGCTCTATTCCGGCTGAAACGTCGATATATGCAATAAAAACAGAACTTCTCCCCTTTTCAATCTCTTTCTCAGTATTTTAACGAGAAACAAATAGTTGATTGAAAATGAAGTTTTTAAGGTTATTATCTAATCAATTATGTGTTTGCATCATTTTTATGTATATATAGTGAATTAATACCCATAAACTGAAAATTCACAAAAACGTGGAAAAACGGCAAAATATTGCCTAATTCGATGATATTTTGTTTAAATCACATAGAGATAAAGGGGATGATAATCGTCAAAATATTGCTAAATTCGATGATTTTTCGTACGAAACCAAATGCAAGAAAATTTGCTTAAAATGCTATATTCTGCGACATTCTGAGATTTGAAGGCCAAATCACATATCGTGATACTACATGAAATAGTATCGAAATATTGGTAAAAATTAATATATTTACGTATTATCAAACTACATGGCAAACGTGAAAAAAGTCACTATTTTACCATATATGAGGATTTTAACTTCAAATCATATAGCGAGGTTTCGTATTATTTAGATCCAAGAAAAGACATATGACAATGTTATTTCCAATACAAATGATAAAAATCAATGTGTTTTCATTAGAATTTACTAAAATGTTCCTGATTTTCCGTTTATATTACCGATGGAAGATGTACAGGTAAAACCGCTCTATTCCGGCTGAAACGTCGATATATGCAATAAAAACAGAACTTCTCCCCTTTTCAATCTCTTACTCAGTATTTTAGCGAGAAACAAATAGTTGATTGAAAATGAAGTTTTTAAGGTTATTATATAATCAATTATGTGTTTGCATCAATTTTACGTATATATAGTGAATTAATACCCATAAACTGAAAATTCACAAAAACGTGGAAAAACGGTTAAATATTGCCTAATACGATGATATTTTGTTTAAATCACATAGAGGAAAAGGGGATGATAAACGTCAAAATATTGCTAAATTCGATGATTTTTCGTACGAAACAAAATGCAAGAAAACTTGCTTAAAATGCTATATTATTCGACATTCTGAGATTTGAATTCCAAATCACATATCGTGATACTACATGAAGTAGTATCGAAATATTGGTAAAAACGAATATATTTACGTAAAATCACACTACATGGAAAACGTGAAAAAAGTCACTATTTTACCATATATGAGGATTTTAACTTCAAATCATAGAGCGAGGTTTCGTATTATTTAGATCCAAGAAAAGACATATGACAATGTTGTTTCCAATACAAATGATAAAAATCAATGTGTTTTCTAAATTAACTAAAATGTTTCTGATTTTCCGCTTATATTACTGATGGAAGATGTACACGAAAACCGCTCTATTCCGGCTGAAACGTCGATATATGCAATAAAAACAGAACTTCTCCCCTTTTCAATCTCTTACTCAGTATTCTAACGAGAAACAAATAGTTGATTGAAAATGAAGTTTTTAAGGTTATTATCTAATAAATTATGTGTTTGCATCATTTTTACGTATATATAGTGAATTAATACCCATTAACTGAAAATTCACAAAAACGTGGAAAACGGCAAAATATTGCCTAATTCGATGATATTTTGTTTAAATCACATAGAGAAAAAGGGGATGATAATCGTCAAAATATTGCTAAATTCGATGATTTTTCGTACGAAACCAAATGCAAGAAAATTTGCTTAAAATGCTATATTCTGCGACATTCTGAGATTTGAAGGCCAAATCACATATCGTGATACTACATGAAATAGTATCGAAATATTGGTAAAAATGAATATATTTACGTATTATCAAACTACATGGAAAACGTGAAAAAAGTCACTATTTTACCATATATGAGGATTTTATGACAATGTTGATTTTAACGTCAAAATATTGCTAAATTCGATGATTTTTCGTACGAAACAAAATGCAAGAAAACTTGCCTAAAATGCTATATTATGCGACATTCTGAGATTTGAAGGCCAAATCACATATCGAGATACTACATGAAATAGTATCGAAATATTGGTAAAAATGAATATATTTACGTATTATCAAACTACATGGAAAACGTGAAAAAAGTCACTATTTTACCATATATGAGGATTTTAACTTCAAATCATAGAGCGAGGTTTCGTATTATTTAGATCCAAGAAAAGACATATGACAATGTTGTTTCCAATACAAATGATAAAAATCAATGTGTTTTCATTAGAATTTACTAAAATGTTCCTGATTTTCCGTTTATATTACCGATGGAAGATGTACACGAAAACCGCTCTATTCCGGCTGAAACGTCGATATATGCAATAAAAACAGAACTTCTCCCCTTTTCAATCTCTTTCTCAGTATTTTAACGAGAAACAAATAGTTGATTGAAAATAAAGTTTTTAAGGTTATTATCTAATCAATTATGTGTTTGCATCATTTTTACGTATATATAGTGAATTAATACCCATAAACTGAAAATTCACAAAAACGTGGAAAAACGGCAAAATATTGCCTAATTCGATGATATTTTGTTTAAATCACATAGAGAAAAAGGGGATGATAATCGTCAAAATATTGCTAAATTCGATGATTTTTCGTACGAAACAAAATGCAAGAAAACTTGCTTAAAATGCTATATTATGCGACATTCTGAGATTTGAAGGCCAAATCACATATCGTGATACTACATGACATAGTATCGAAATATTGGTAAAAATGAATATATTTACGTATTATCAAACTACATGGAAAACGTGAAAAAAGTCACTATTTTACCATATATGAGGATTTTAACTTCAAATCATAGAGCGAGGTTTCGTATTATTTAGATCCAAGAAAAGACATATGACAATGTTGTTTCCAATACAAATGATAAAAATCAATGTGTTTTCATCAGAATTTACTAAAATGTTCCTGATTTTCCGTTTATATTACCGATGGAAGATGTACAGGTAAAACCGCTCTATTCCGGCTGAAACGTCGATATATGCAATAAAAACAGAACTTCTCCCCTTTTCAATCTCTTACTCAGTATTTTAGCGAGAAACAAATAGTTGATTGAAAATGAAGTTTTTAAGGTTATTATATAATCAATTATGTGTTTGCATCAATTTTACGTATATATAGTGAATTAATACCCATAAACTGAAAATTCACAAAAACGTGGAAAAACGGTTAAATATTGCCTAATACGATGATATTTTGTTTAAATCACATAGAGGAAAAGGGGATGATAAACGTCAAAATATTGCTAAATTCGATGATTTTTCGTACGAAACAAAATGCAAGAAAACTTGCTTAAAATGCTATATTATTCGACATCCTGAGATTTGAATTCCAAATCACATATCGTGATACTACATGAAGTAGTATCGAAATATTGGTAAAAACGAATATATTTACGTAAAATCACACTACATGGAAAACGTGAAAAAAGTCACTATTTTACCATATATGAGGATTTTAACTTCAAATCATAGAGCGAGGTTTCGTATTATTTAGATCCAAGAAAAGACATATGACAATGTTGTTTCCAATACAAATGATAAAAATCAATGTGTTTTCATTAGAATTAACTAAAATGTTTCTGATTTTCCGCTTATATTACTGATGGAAGATGTACACGAAAACCGCTCTATTCCGGCTGAAACGTCGATATATGCAATAAAAACAGAACTTCTCCCCTTTTCAATCTCTTACTCAATATTCTAACGAGAAACAAATAGTTGATTGAAAATGAAGTTTTTAAGGTTATTATCTAATCAATTATGTGTTTGCATCATTTTTACGTATATATAGTGAATTAATACCCATAAACTGAAAATTCACAAAAACGTGGAAAACGGCAAAATATTGCCTAATTCGATGATATTTTGTTTAAATCACATAGAGAAAAAGGGGATGATAATCGTCAAAATATTGCTAAATTCGATGATTTTTCGTACGAAACCAAATGCAAGAAAATTTGCTTAAAATGCTATATTCTGCGACATTCTGAGATTTGAAGGCCAAATCACATATCGTGATACTATATGAAATAGTATCGAAATATTGGTAAAAATGAATATATTTACGTATTATCAAACTACATGGAAAACGTGAAAAAAGTCACTATTTTACCATATATGAGGATTTTATGACAATGTTGATTTTAACGTCAAAATATTGCTAAATTCGATGATTTTTCGTACGAAACAAAATGCAAGAAAACTTGCTTAAAATGCTATATTATGCGACATTCTGAGATTTGAAGGCCAAATCACATATCGAGATACTACATGAAATAGTATCGAAATATTGGTAAAAATGAATATATTTACGTATTATCAAACTACATGGAAAACGTGAAAAAAGTCACTATTTTACCATATATGAGGATTTTAACTTCAAATCATAGAGCGAGGTTTCGTATTATTTAGATCCAAGAAAAGACATATGACAATGTTGTTTCCAATACAAATGATAAAAATCAATGTGTTTTCATTAGAATTTACTAAAATATTCCTGATTTTCCGTTTATATTACCGATGGAAGATGTACACGAAAACCGCTCTATTCCGGCTGAAACGTCGATATATGCAATAAAAACAGAACTTCTCCCCTTTTCAATCTCTTTCTCAGTATTTTAACGAGAAACAAATAGTTGATTGAAAATGAAGTTTTTAAGGTTATTATCTAATCAATTATGTGTTTGCATCATTTTTATGTATATATAGTGAATTAATACCCATAAACTGAAAATTCACAAAAACGTGGAAAAACGGCAAAATATTGCCTAATTCGATGATATTTTGTTTAAATCACATAGAGATAAAGGGGATGATAATCGTCAAAATATTGCTAAATTCGATGATTTTTCGTACGAAACCAAATGCAAGAAAATTTGCTTAAAATGCTATATTCTGCGACATTCTGAGATTTGAAGGCCAAATCACATATCGTGATACTACATGAAATAGTATCGAAATATTGGTAAAAATTAATATATTTACGTATTATCAAACTACATGGCAAACGTGAAAAAAGTCACTATTTTACCATATATGAG
Organism: Procambarus clarkii; assembly: GCF_040958095.1. Lineage (NCBI taxonomy): Eukaryota > Metazoa > Arthropoda > Malacostraca > Decapoda > Cambaridae > Procambarus > Procambarus clarkii. The sequence continues at coordinate 199,513 of NW_027189194.1, forward strand.
GATTTTAACTTCAAATCATATAGCGAGGTTTCGTATTATTTAGATCCAAGAAAAGACATATGACAATGTTATTTCCAATACAAATGATAAAAATCAATGTGTTTTCATTAGAATTTACTAAAATGTTCCTGATTTTCCGTTTATATTACCGATGGAAGATGTACAGGTAAAACCGCTCTATTCCGGCTGAAACGTCGATATATGCAATAAAAACAGAACTTCTCCCCTTTTCAATCTCTTACTCAGTATTTTAGCGAGAAACAAATAGTTGATTGAAAATGAAGTTTTTAAGGTTATTATATAATCAATTATGTGTTTGCATCAATTTTACGTATATATAGTGAATTAATACCCATAAACTGAAAATTCACAAAAACGTGGAAAAACGGTTAAATATTGCCTAATACGATGATATTTTGTTTAAATCACATAGAGGAAAAGGGGATGATAAACGTCAAAATATTGCTAAATTCGATGATTTTTCGTACGAAACAAAATGCAAGAAAACTTGCTTAAAATGCTATATTATTCGACATTCTGAGATTTGAATTCCAAATCACATATCGTGATACTACATGAAGTAGTATCGAAATATTGGTAAAAACGAATATATTTACGTAAAATCACACTACATGGAAAACGTGAAAAAAGTCACTATTTTACCATATATGAGGATTTTAACTTCAAATCATAGAGCGAGGTTTCGTATTATTTAGATCCAAGAAAAGACATATGACAATGTTGTTTCCAATACAAATGATAAAAATCAATGTGTTTTCTAAATTAACTAAAATGTTTCTGATTTTCCGCTTATATTACTGATGGAAGATGTACACGAAAACCGCTCTATTCCGGCTGAAACGTCGATATATGCAATAAAAACAGAACTTCTCCCCTTTTCAATCTCTTACTCAGTATTCTAACGAGAAACAAATAGTTGATTGAAAATGAAGTTTTTAAGGTTATTATCTAATAAATTATGTGTTTGCATCATTTTTACGTATATATAGTGAATTAATACCCATTAACTGAAAATTCACAAAAACGTGGAAAACGGCAAAATATTGCCTAATTCGATGATATTTTGTTTAAATCACATAGAGAAAAAGGGGATGATAATCGTCAAAATATTGCTAAATTCGATGATTTTTCGTACGAAACCAAATGCAAGAAAATTTGCTTAAAATGCTATATTCTGCGACATTCTGAGATTTGAAGGCCAAATCACATATCGTGATACTACATGAAATAGTATCGAAATATTGGTAAAAATGAATATATTTACGTATTATCAAACTACATGGAAAACGTGAAAAAAGTCACTATTTTACCATATATGAGGATTTTATGACAATGTTGATTTTAACGTCAAAATATTGCTAAATTCGATGATTTTTCGTACGAAACAAAATGCAAGAAAACTTGCCTAAAATGCTATATTATGCGACATTCTGAGATTTGAAGGCCAAATCACATATCGAGATACTACATGAAATAGTATCGAAATATTGGTAAAAATGAATATATTTACGTATTATCAAACTACATGGAAAACGTGAAAAAAGTCACTATTTTACCATATATGAGGATTTTAACTTCAAATCATAGAGCGAGGTTTCGTATTATTTAGATCCAAGAAAAGACATATGACAATGTTGTTTCCAATACAAATGATAAAAATCAATGTGTTTTCATTAGAATTAGTTCCTGATTTTCCGTTTATATTACCGATGGAAGATGTACACGAAAACCGCTCTATTCCGGCTGAAACGTCGATATATGCAATAAAAACAGAACTTCTCCCCTTTTCAATCTCTTACTCAGTATTTTAGCGAGAAACAAATAGTTGATTGAAAATGAAGTTTTTAAGGTTATTATATAATCAATTATGTGTTTGCATCATTTTTACGTATATATAGTGAATTAATACCCATAAACTGAAAATTCACAAAAACGTGGAAAAACGGTTAAATATTGCCTAATACGATGATATTTTGTTTAAATCACATAGAGGAAAAGGGGATGATGAACGTTAAAATATTGCTAAATTCGATGATTTTTCGTACGAAACAAAATGCAAGAAAACTTGCTTAAAATGCTATATTATTCGACATTCTGAGATTTGAAGGCCAAATCACATATCGTGATACTACATGAAGTAGTATCGAAATATTGGTAAAAACGAATATATTTACGTAAAATCACACTACATGGAAAACGTGAGAAAAGTCACTATTTTACCATATATGAGGATTTTAACTTCAAATCATAGAGCGAGGTTTCATATTATTTAGATCCAAGAAAAGACATATGACAATGTTGTTTCCAATACAAATGATAAAAATCAATGTGTTTTCATTAGAATTAACTAAAATGTTTCTTATTTTCCGCTTATATTACTGATGGAAGATGTACACGAAAGCCGCTCTATTCCGGCTGAAACGTCGATATATGCAATAAAAACAGAACTTCTCCCCTTTTCAATCTCTTACTCAGTATTTTAACGAGAAACAAATAGTTGATTGAAAATGAAGTTTTTAAGGTTATTATCTAATCAATTATGTGTTTGCATCATTTTTACGTATATATAGTGAATTAATACCCATAAACTGAAAATTATCAAAAACGTGGAAAACGGCAAAATATTGCCTAATTCGATGATATTTTGTTTAAATCACATAGAGAAAAAGGGGATGATAATCGTCAAAATATTGCTAAATTCGATGATTTTTCGTACGAAACCAAATGCAAGAAAATTTGCTTAAAATGCTATATTCTGCGACATTCTGAGATTTGAAGGCCAAATCACATATCGTGATACTACATGAAATAGTATCGAAATATTGGTAAAAATGAATATATTTACGTATTATCAAACTACATGGAAAACGTGAAAAAAGTCACTATTTTACCATATATGGGGATTTTATGACAATGTTGATTTTAACGTCAAAATATTGCTAAATTCGATGATTTTTCGTACGAAACAAAATGCAAAAAAACTTGCTTAAAATGCTATATTATGCGACATTCTGAGATTTGAAGGCCAAATCACATATCGTGATACTACATGAAATAGTATCGAAATATTGGTAAAAATGAATATATTTACGTATTATCAAACTACATGGAAAACGTGAAAAAAGTCACTATTTTACCATATATGAGGATTTTAACTTCAAATCATAGAGCGAGGTTTCGTATTATTTAGATCCAAGAAAAGACATATGACAATGTTGTTTCCAATACAAATGATAAAAATCAATGTGTTTTCATTAGAATTTACTAAAATGTTCCTGATTTTCCGTTTATATTACCGATGGAAGATGTACACGAAAACCGCTCTATTCCGGCTGAAACGTCGATATATGCAATAAAAACAGAACTTCTCCCCTTTTCAATCTCTTTCTCAGTATTTTAACGAGAAACAAATAGTTGATTGAAAATAAAGTTTTTAAGGTTATTATCTAATCAATTATGTGTTTGCATCATTTTTACGTATATATAGTGAATTAATACCCATAAACTGAAAATTCACAAAAACGTGGAAAAACGGCAAAATATTGCCTAATTCGATGATATTTTGTTTAAATCACATAGAGAAAAAGGGGATGATAATCGTCAAAATATTGCTAAATTCGATGATTTTTCGTACGAAACAAAATGCAAGAAAACTTGCTTAAAATGCTATATTATGCGACATTCTGAGATTTGAAGGCCAAATCACATATCGTGATACTACATGACATAGTATCGAAATATTGGTAAAAATTAATATATTTACGTATTATCAAACTACATGGCAAACGTGAAAAAAGTCACTATTTTACCATATATGAGGATTTTAACTTCAAATCATAGAGCGAGGTTTCGTATTATTTAGATCCAAGAAAAGACATATGACAATGTTATTTCCAATACAAATGATAAAAATCAATGTGTTTTCATTAGAATTTACTAAAATGTTCCTGATTTTCCGTTTATATTACCGATGGAAGATGTACAGGTAAAACCGCTCTATTCCGGCTGAAACGTCGATATATGCAATAAAAACAGAACTTCTCCCCTTTTCAATCTCTTACTCAGTATTTTAGCGAGAAACAAATAGTTGATTGAAAATGAAGTTTTTAAGGTTATTATATAATCAATTATGTGTTTGCATCAATTTTACGTATATATAGTGAATTAATACCCATAAACTGAAAATTCACAAAAACGTGGAAAAACGGTTAAATATTGCCTAATACGATGATATTTTGTTTAAATCACATAGAGGAAAAGGGGATGATAAACGTCAAAATATTGCTAAATTCGATGATTTTTCGTACGAAACAAAATGCAAGAAAACTTGCTTAAAATGCTATATTATTCGACATTCTGAGATTTGAATTCCAAATCACATATCGTGATACTACATGAAGTAGTATCGAAATATTGGTAAAAACGAATATATTTACGTAAAATCACACTACATGGAAAACGTGAAAAAAGTCACTATTTTACCATATATGAGGATTTTAACTTCAAATCATAGAGCGAGGTTTCGTATTATTTAGATCCAAGAAAAGACATATGACAATGTTGTTTCCAATACAAATGATAAAAATCAATGTGTTTTCTAAATTAACTAAAATGTTTCTGATTTTCCGCTTATATTACTGATGGAAGATGTACACGAAAACCGCTCTATTCCGGCTGAAACGTCGATATATGCAATAAAAACAGAACTTCTCCCCTTTTCAATCTCTTACTCAGTATTCTAACGAGAAACAAATAGTTGATTGAAAATGAAGTTTTTAAGGTTATTATCTAATAAATTATGTGTTTGCATCATTTTTACGTATATATAGTGAATTAATACCCATTAACTGAAAATTCACAAAAACGTGGAAAACGGCAAAATATTGCCTAATTCGATGATATTTTGTTTAAATCACATAGAGAAAAAGGGGATGATAATCGTCAAAATATTGCTAAATTCGATGATTTTTCGTACGAAACCAAATGCAAGAAAATTTGCTTAAAATGCTATATTCTGCGACATTCTGAGATTTGAAGGCCAAATCACATATCGTGATACTACATGAAATAGTATCGAAATATTGGTAAAAATGAATATATTTACGTATTATCAAACTACATGGAAAACGTGAAAAAAGTCACTATTTTACCATATATGAGGATTTTATGACAATGTTGATTTTAACGTCAAAATATTGCTAAATTCGATGATTTTTCGTACGAAACAAAATGCAAGAAAACTTGCCTAAAATGCTATATTATGCGACATTCTGAGATTTGAAGGCCAAATCACATATCGAGATACTACATGAAATAGTATCGAAATATTGGTAAAAATGAATATATTTACGTATTATCAAACTACATGGAAAACGTGAAAAAAGTCACTATTTTACCATATATGAGGATTTTAACTTCAAATCATAGAGCGAGGTTTCGTATTATTTAGATCCAAGAAAAGACATATGACAATGTTGTTTCCAATACAAATGATAAAAATCAATGTGTTTTCATTAGAATTAGTTCCTGATTTTCCGTTTATATTACCGATGGAAGATGTACACGAAAACCGCTCTATTCCGGCTGAAACGTCGATATATGCAATAAAAACAGAACTTCTCCCCTTTTCAATCTCTTACTCAGTATTTTAGCGAGAAACAAATAGTTGATTGAAAATGAAGTTTTTAAGGTTATTATATAATCAATTATGTGTTTGCATCATTTTTACGTATATATAGTGAATTAATACCCATAAACTGAAAATTCACAAAAACGTGGAAAAACGGTTAAATATTGCCTAATACGATGATATTTTGTTTAAATCACATAGAGGAAAAGGGGATGATGAACGTTAAAATATTGCTAAATTCGATGATTTTTCGTACGAAACAAAATGCAAGAAAACTTGCTTAAAATGCTATATTATTCGACATTCTGAGATTTGAAGGCCAAATCACATATCGTGATACTACATGAAGTAGTATCGAAATATTGGTAAAAACGAATATATTTACGTAAAATCACACTACATGGAAAACGTGAGAAAAGTCACTATTTTACCATATATGAGGATTTTAACTTCAAATCATAGAGCGAGGTTTCATATTATTTAGATCCAAGAAAAGACATATGACAATGTTGTTTCCAATACAAATGATAAAAATCAATGTGTTTTCATTAGAATTAACTAAAATGTTTCTTATTTTCCGCTTATATTACTGATGGAAGATGTACACGAAAGCCGCTCTATTCCGGCTGAAACGTCGATATATGCAATAAAAACAGAACTTCTCCCCTTTTCAATCTCTTACTCAGTATTTTAACGAGAAACAAATAGTTGATTGAAAATGAAGTTTTTAAGGTTATTATCTAATCAATTATGTGTTTGCATCATTTTTACGTATATATAGTGAATTAATACCCATAAACTGAAAATTATCAAAAACGTGGAAAACGGCAAAATATTGCCTAATTCGATGATATTTTGTTTAAATCACATAGAGAAAAAGGGGATGATAATCGTCAAAATATTGCTAAATTCGATGATTTTTCGTACGAAACCAAATGCAAGAAAATTTGCTTAAAATGCTATATTCTGCGACATTCTGAGATTTGAAGGCCAAATCACATATCGTGATACTACATGAAATAGTATCGAAATATTGGTAAAAATGAATATATTTACGTATTATCAAACTACATGGAAAACGTGAAAAAAGTCACTATTTTACCATATATGGGGATTTTATGACAATGTTGATTTTAACGTCAAAATATTGCTAAATTCGATGATTTTTCGTACGAAACAAAATGCAAAAAAACTTGCTTAAAATGCTATATTATGCGACATTCTGAGATTTGAAGGCCAAATCACATATCGTGATACTACATGAAATAGTATCGAAATATTGGTAAAAATGAATATATTTACGTATTATCAAACTACATGGAAAACGTGAAAAAAGTCACTATTTTACCATATATGAGGATTTTAACTTCAAATCATAGAGCGAGGTTTCGTATTATTTAGATCCAAGAAAAGACATATGACAATGTTGTTTCCAATACAAATGATAAAAATCAATGTGTTTTCATTAGAATTTACTAAAATGTTCCTGATTTTCCGTTTATATTACCGATGGAAGATGTACACGAAAACCGCTCTATTCCGGCTGAAACGTCGATATATGCAATAAAAACAGAACTTCTCCCCTTTTCAATCTCTTTCTCAGTATTTTAACGAGAAACAAATAGTTGATTGAAAATAAAGTTTTTAAGGTTATTATCTAATCAATTATGTGTTTGCATCATTTTTACGTATATATAGTGAATTAATACCCATAAACTGAAAATTCACAAAAACGTGGAAAAACGGCAAAATATTGCCTAATTCGATGATATTTTGTTTAAATCACATAGAGAAAAAGGGGATGATAATCGTCAAAATATTGCTAAATTCGATGATTTTTCGTACGAAACAAAATGCAAGAAAACTTGCTTAAAATGCTATATTATGCGACATTCTGAGATTTGAAGGCCAAATCACATATCGTGATACTACATGACATAGTATCGAAATATTGGTAAAAATGAATATATTTACGTATTATCAAACTACATGGAAAACGTGAAAAAAGTCACTATTTTACCATATATGAGGATTTTAACTTCAAATCATAGAGCGAGGTTTCGTATTATTTAGATCCAAGAAAAGACATATGACAATGTTGTTTCCAATACAAATGATAAAAATCAATGTGTTTTCATCAGAATTTACTAAAATGTTCCTGATTTTCCGTTTATATTACCGATGGAAGATGTACAGGTAAAACCGCTCTATTCCGGCTGAAACGTCGATATATGCAATAAAAACAGAACTTCTCCCCTTTTCAATCTCTTACTCAGTATTTTAGCGAGAAACAAATAGTTGATTGAAAATGAAGTTTTTAAGGTTATTATATAATCAATTATGTGTTTGCATCAATTTTACGTATATATAGTGAATTAATACCCATAAACTGAAAATTCACAAAAACGTGGAAAAACGGTTAAATATTGCCTAATACGATGATATTTTGTTTAAATCACATAGAGGAAAAGGGGATGATAAACGTCAAAATATTGCTAAATTCGATGATTTTTCGTACGAAACAAAATGCAAGAAAACTTGCTTAAAATGCTATATTATTCGACATCCTGAGATTTGAATTCCAAATCACATATCGTGATACTACATGAAGTAGTATCGAAATATTGGTAAAAACGAATATATTTACGTAAAATCACACTACATGGAAAACGTGAAAAAAGTCACTATTTTACCATATATGAGGATTTTAACTTCAAATCATAGAGCGAGGTTTCGTATTATTTAGATCCAAGAAAAGACATATGACAATGTTGTTTCCAATACAAATGATAAAAATCAATGTGTTTTCATTAGAATTAACTAAAATGTTTCTGATTTTCCGCTTATATTACTGATGGAAGATGTACACGAAAACCGCTCTATTCCGGCTGAAACGTCGATATATGCAATAAAAACAGAACTTCTCCCCTTTTCAATCTCTTACTCAATATTCTAACGAGAAACAAATAGTTGATTGAAAATGAAGTTTTTAAGGTTATTATCTAATCAATTATGTGTTTGCATCATTTTTACGTATATATAGTGAATTAATACCCATAAACTGAAAATTCACAAAAACGTGGAAAACGGCAAAATATTGCCTAATTCGATGATATTTTGTTTAAATCACATAGAGAAAAAGGGGATGATAATCGTCAAAATATTGCTAAATTCGATGATTTTTCGTACGAAACCAAATGCAAGAAAATTTGCTTAAAATGCTATATTCTGCGACATTCTGAGATTTGAAGGCCAAATCACATATCGTGATACTATATGAAATAGTATCGAAATATTGGTAAAAATGAATATATTTACGTATTATCAAACTACATGGAAAACGTGAAAAAAGTCACTATTTTACCATATATGAGGATTTTATGACAATGTTGATTTTAACGTCAAAATATTGCTAAATTCGATGATTTTTCGTACGAAACAAAATGCAAGAAAACTTGCTTAAAATGCTATATTATGCGACATTCTGAGATTTGAAGGCCAAATCACATATCGAGATACTACATGAAATAGTATCGAAATATTGGTAAAAATGAATATATTTACGTATTATCAAACTACATGGAAAACGTGAAAAAAGTCACTATTTTACCATATATGAGGATTTTAACTTCAAATCATAGAGCGAGGTTTCGTATTATTTAGATCCAAGAAAAGACATATGACAATGTTGTTTCCAATACAAATGATAAAAATCAATGTGTTTTCATTAGAATTTACTAAAATATTCCTGATTTTCCGTTTATATTACCGATGGAAGATGTACACGAAAACCGCTCTATTCCGGCTGAAACGTCGATATATGCAATAAAAACAGAACTTCTCCCCTTTTCAATCTCTTTCTCAGTATTTTAACGAGAAACAAATAGTTGATTGAAAATGAAGTTTTTAAGGTTATTATCTAATCAATTATGTGTTTGCATCATTTTTATGTATATATAGTGAATTAATACCCATAAACTGAAAATTCACAAAAACGTGGAAAAACGGCAAAATATTGCCTAATTCGATGATATTTTGTTTAAATCACATAGAGATAAAGGGGATGATAATCGTCAAAATATTGCTAAATTCGATGATTTTTCGTACGAAACCAAATGCAAGAAAATTTGCTTAAAATGCTATATTCTGCGACATTCTGAGATTTGAAGGCCAAATCACATATCGTGATACTACATGAAATAGTATCGAAATATTGGTAAAAATTAATATATTTACGTATTATCAAACTACATGGCAAACGTGAAAAAAGTCACTATTTTACCATATATGAGGATTTTAACTTCAAATCATATAGCGAGGTTTCGTATTATTTAGATCCAAGAAAAGACATATGACAATGTTATTTCCAATACAAATGATAAAAATCAATGTGTTTTCATTAGAATTTACTAAAATGTTCCTGATTTTCCGTTTATATTACCGATGGAAGATGTACAGGTAAAACCGCTCTATTCCGGCTGAAACGTCGATATATGCAATAAAAACAGAACTTCTCCCCTTTTCAATCTCTTACTCAGTATTTTAGCGAGAAACAAATAGTTGATTGAAAATGAAGTTTTTAAGGTTATTATATAATCAATTATGTGTTTGCATCAATTTTACGTATATATAGTGAATTAATACCCATAAACTGAAAATTCACAAAAACGTGGAAAAACGGTTAAATATTGCCTAATACGATGATATTTTGTTTAAATCACATAGAGGAAAAGGGGATGATAAACGTCAAAATATTGCTAAATTCGATGATTTTTCGTACGAAACAAAATGCAAGAAAACTTGCTTAAAATGCTATATTATTCGACATTCTGAGATTTGAATTCCAAATCACATATCGTGATACTACATGAAGTAGTATCGAAATATTGGTAAAAACGAATATATTTACGTAAAATCACACTACATGGAAAACGTGAAAAAAGTCACTATTTTACCATATATGAGGATTTTAACTTCAAATCATAGAGCGAGGTTTCGTATTATTTAGATCCAAGAAAAGACATATGACAATGTTGTTTCCAATACAAATGATAAAAATCAATGTGTTTTCTAAATTAACTAAAATGTTTCTGATTTTCCGCTTATATTACTGATGGAAGATGTACACGAAAACCGCTCTATTCCGGCTGAAACGTCGATATATGCAATAAAAACAGAACTTCTCCCCTTTTCAATCTCTTACTCAGTATTCTAACGAGAAACAAATAGTTGATTGAAAATGAAGTTTTTAAGGTTATTATCTAATAAATTATGTGTTTGCATCATTTTTACGTATATATAGTGAATTAATACCCATTAACTGAAAATTCACAAAAACGTGGAAAACGGCAAAATATTGCCTAATTCGATGATATTTTGTTTAAATCACATAGAGAAAAAGGGGATGATAATCGTCAAAATATTGCTAAATTCGATGATTTTTCGTACGAAACCAAATGCAAGAAAATTTGCTTAAAATGCTATATTCTGCGACATTCTGAGATTTGAAGGCCAAATCACATATCGTGATACTACATGAAATAGTATCGAAATATTGGTAAAAATGAATATATTTACGTATTATCAAACTACATGGAAAACGTGAAAAAAGTCACTATTTTACCATATATGAGGATTTTATGACAATGTTGATTTTAACGTCAAAATATTGCTAAATTCGATGATTTTTCGTACGAAACAAAATGCAAGAAAACTTGCCTAAAATGCTATATTATGCGACATTCTGAGATTTGAAGGCCAAATCACATATCGAGATACTACATGAAATAGTATCGAAATATTGGTAAAAATGAATATATTTACGTATTATCAAACTACATGGAAAACGTGAAAAAAGTCACTATTTTACCATATATGAGGATTTTAACTTCAAATCATAGAGCGAGGTTTCGTATTATTTAGATCCAAGAAAAGACATATGACAATGTTGTTTCCAATACAAATGATAAAAATCAATGTGTTTTCATTAGAATTTACTAAAATGTTCCTGATTTTCCGTTTATATTACCGATGGAAGATGTACACGAAAACCGCTCTATTCCGGCTGAAACGTCGATATATGCAATAAAAACAGAACTTCTCCCCTTTTCAATCTCTTTCTCAGTATTTTAACGAGAAACAAATAGTTGATTGAAAATAAAGTTTTTAAGGTTATTATCTAATCAATTATGTGTTTGCATCATTTTTACGTATATATAGTGAATTAATACCCATAAACTGAAAATTCACAAAAACGTGGAAAAACGGCAAAATATTGCCTAATTCGATGATATTTTGTTTAAATCACATAGAGAAAAAGGGGATGATAATCGTCAAAATATTGCTAAATTCGATGATTTTTCGTACGAAACAAAATGCAAGAAAACTTGCTTAAAATGCTATATTATGCGACATTCTGAGATTTGAAGGCCAAATCACATATCGTGATACTACATGACATAGTATCGAAATATTGGTAAAAATGAATATATTTACGTATTATCAAACTACATGGAAAACGTGAAAAAAGTCACTATTTTACCATATATGAGGATTTTAACTTCAAATCATAGAGCGAGGTTTCGTATTATTTAGATCCAAGAAAAGACATATGACAATGTTGTTTCCAATACAAATGATAAAAATCAATGTGTTTTCATCAGAATTTACTAAAATGTTCCTGATTTTCCGTTTATATTACCGATGGAAGATGTACAGGTAAAACCGCTCTATTCCGGCTGAAACGTCGATATATGCAATAAAAACAGAACTTCTCCCCTTTTCAATCTCTTACTCAGTATTTTAGCGAGAAACAAATAGTTGATTGAAAATGAAGTTTTTAAGGTTATTATATAATCAATTATGTGTTTGCATCAATTTTACGTATATATAGTGAATTAATACCCATAAACTGAAAATTCACAAAAACGTGGAAAAACGGTTAAATATTGCCTAATACGATGATATTTTGTTTAAATCACATAGAGGAAAAGGGGATGATAAACGTCAAAATATTGCTAAATTCGATGATTTTTCGTACGAAACAAAATGCAAGAAAACTTGCTTAAAATGCTATATTATTCGACATCCTGAGATTTGAATTCCAAATCACATATCGTGATACTACATGAAGTAGTATCGAAATATTGGTAAAAACGAATATATTTACGTAAAATCACACTACATGGAAAACGTGAAAAAAGTCACTATTTTACCATATATGAGGATTTTAACTTCAAATCATAGAGCGAGGTTTCGTATTATTTAGATCCAAGAAAAGACATATGACAATGTTGTTTCCAATACAAATGATAAAAATCAATGTGTTTTCATTAGAATTAACTAAAATGTTTCTGATTTTCCGCTTATATTACTGATGGAAGATGTACACGAAAACCGCTCTATTCCGGCTGAAACGTCGATATATGCAATAAAAACAGAACTTCTCCCCTTTTCAATCTCTTACTCAATATTCTAACGAGAAACAAATAGTTGATTGAAAATGAAGTTTTTAAGGTTATTATCTAATCAATTATGTGTTTGCATCATTTTTACGTATATATAGTGAATTAATACCCATAAACTGAAAATTCACAAAAACGTGGAAAACGGCAAAATATTGCCTAATTCGATGATATTTTGTTTAAATCACATAGAGAAAAAGGGGATGATAATCGTCAAAATATTGCTAAATTCGATGATTTTTCGTACGAAACCAAATGCAAGAAAATTTGCTTAAAATGCTATATTCTGCGACATTCTGAGATTTGAAGGCCAAATCACATATCGTGATACTATATGAAATAGTATCGAAATATTGGTAAAAATGAATATATTTACGTATTATCAAACTACATGGAAAACGTGAAAAAAGTCACTATTTTACCATATATGAGGATTTTATGACAATGTTGATTTTAACGTCAAAATATTGCTAAATTCGATGATTTTTCGTACGAAACAAAATGCAAGAAAACTTGCTTAAAATGCTATATTATGCGACATTCTGAGATTTGAAGGCCAAATCACATATCGAGATACTACATGAAATAGTATCGAAATATTGGTAAAAATGAATATATTTACGTATTATCAAACTACATGGAAAACGTGAAAAAAGTCACTATTTTACCATATATGAGGATTTTAACTTCAAATCATAGAGCGAGGTTTCGTATTATTTAGATCCAAGAAAAGACATATGACAATGTTGTTTCCAATACAAATGATAAAAATCAATGTGTTTTCATTAGAATTTACTAAAATATTCCTGATTTTCCGTTTATATTACCGATGGAAGATGTACACGAAAACCGCTCTATTCCGGCTGAAACGTCGATATATGCAATAAAAACAGAACTTCTCCCCTTTTCAATCTCTTTCTCAGTATTTTAACGAGAAACAAATAGTTGATTGAAAATGAAGTTTTTAAGGTTATTATCTAATCAATTATGTGTTTGCATCATTTTTATGTATATATAGTGAATTAATACCCATAAACTGAAAATTCACAAAAACGTGGAAAAACGGCAAAATATTGCCTAATTCGATGATATTTTGTTTAAATCACATAGAGATAAAGGGGATGATAATCGTCAAAATATTGCTAAATTCGATGATTTTTCGTACGAAACCAAATGCAAGAAAATTTGCTTAAAATGCTATATTCTGCGACATTCTGAGATTTGAAGGCCAAATCACATATCGTGATACTACATGAAATAGTATCGAAATATTGGTAAAAATTAATATATTTACGTATTATCAAACTACATGGCAAACGTGAAAAAAGTCACTATTTTACCATATATGAGGATTTTAACTTCAAATCATATAGCGAGGTTTCGTATTATTTAGATCCAAGAAAAGACATATGACAATGTTATTTCCAATACAAATGATAAAAATCAATGTGTTTTCATTAGAATTTACTAAAATGTTCCTGATTTTCCGTTTATATTACCGATGGAAGATGTACAGGTAAAACCGCTCTATTCCGGCTGAAACGTCGATATATGCAATAAAAACAGAACTTCTCCCCTTTTCAATCTCTTACTCAGTATTTTAGCGAGAAACAAATAGTTGATTGAAAATGAAGTTTTTAAGGTTATTATATAATCAATTATGTGTTTGCATCAATTTTACGTATATATAGTGAATTAATACCCATAAACTGAAAATTCACAAAAACGTGGAAAAACGGTTAAATATTGCCTAATACGATGATATTTTGTTTAAATCACATAGAGGAAAAGGGGATGATAAACGTCAAAATATTGCTAAATTCGATGATTTTTCGTACGAAACAAAATGCAAGAAAACTTGCTTAAAATGCTATATTATTCGACATTCTGAGATTTGAATTCCAAATCACATATCGTGATACTACATGAAGTAGTATCGAAATATTGGTAAAAACGAATATATTTACGTAAAATCACACTACATGGAAAACGTGAAAAAAGTCACTATTTTACCATATATGAGGATTTTAACTTCAAATCATAGAGCGAGGTTTCGTATTATTTAGATCCAAGAAAAGACATATGACAATGTTGTTTCCAATACAAATGATAAAAATCAATGTGTTTTCTAAATTAACTAAAATGTTTCTGATTTTCCGCTTATATTACTGATGGAAGATGTACACGAAAACCGCTCTATTCCGGCTGAAACGTCGATATATGCAATAAAAACAGAACTTCTCCCCTTTTCAATCTCTTACTCAGTATTCTAACGAGAAACAAATAGTTGATTGAAAATGAAGTTTTTAAGGTTATTATCTAATAAATTATGTGTTTGCATCATTTTTACGTATATATAGTGAATTAATACCCATTAACTGAAAATTCACAAAAACGTGGAAAACGGCAAAATATTGCCTAATTCGATGATATTTTGTTTAAATCACATAGAGAAAAAGGGGATGATAATCGTCAAAATATTGCTAAATTCGATGATTTTTCGTACGAAACCAAATGCAAGAAAATTTGCTTAAAATGCTATATTCTGCGACATTCTGAGATTTGAAGGCCAAATCACATATCGTGATACTACATG
This sequence comes from Procambarus clarkii, assembly GCF_040958095.1. Lineage (NCBI taxonomy): Eukaryota > Metazoa > Arthropoda > Malacostraca > Decapoda > Cambaridae > Procambarus > Procambarus clarkii. The sequence goes on from NW_027189194.1 coordinate 215,222, forward strand.
AAATAGTATCGAAATATTGGTAAAAATGAATATATTTACGTATTATCAAACTACATGGAAAACGTGAAAAAAGTCACTATTTTACCATATATGAGGATTTTATGACAATGTTGATTTTAACGTCAAAATATTGCTAAATTCGATGATTTTTCGTACGAAACAAAATGCAAGAAAACTTGCCTAAAATGCTATATTATGCGACATTCTGAGATTTGAAGGCCAAATCACATATCGAGATACTACATGAAATAGTATCGAAATATTGGTAAAAATGAATATATTTACGTATTATCAAACTACATGGAAAACGTGAAAAAAGTCACTATTTTACCATATATGAGGATTTTAACTTCAAATCATAGAGCGAGGTTTCGTATTATTTAGATCCAAGAAAAGACATATGACAATGTTGTTTCCAATACAAATGATAAAAATCAATGTGTTTTCATTAGAATTTACTAAAATGTTCCTGATTTTCCGTTTATATTACCGATGGAAGATGTACACGAAAACCGCTCTATTCCGGCTGAAACGTCGATATATGCAATAAAAACAGAACTTCTCCCCTTTTCAATCTCTTTCTCAGTATTTTAACGAGAAACAAATAGTTGATTGAAAATAAAGTTTTTAAGGTTATTATCTAATCAATTATGTGTTTGCATCATTTTTACGTATATATAGTGAATTAATACCCATAAACTGAAAATTCACAAAAACGTGGAAAAACGGCAAAATATTGCCTAATTCGATGATATTTTGTTTAAATCACATAGAGAAAAAGGGGATGATAATCGTCAAAATATTGCTAAATTCGATGATTTTTCGTACGAAACAAAATGCAAGAAAACTTGCTTAAAATGCTATATTATGCGACATTCTGAGATTTGAAGGCCAAATCACATATCGTGATACTACATGACATAGTATCGAAATATTGGTAAAAATGAATATATTTACGTATTATCAAACTACATGGAAAACGTGAAAAAAGTCACTATTTTACCATATATGAGGATTTTAACTTCAAATCATAGAGCGAGGTTTCGTATTATTTAGATCCAAGAAAAGACATATGACAATGTTGTTTCCAATACAAATGATAAAAATCAATGTGTTTTCATCAGAATTTACTAAAATGTTCCTGATTTTCCGTTTATATTACCGATGGAAGATGTACAGGTAAAACCGCTCTATTCCGGCTGAAACGTCGATATATGCAATAAAAACAGAACTTCTCCCCTTTTCAATCTCTTACTCAGTATTTTAGCGAGAAACAAATAGTTGATTGAAAATGAAGTTTTTAAGGTTATTATATAATCAATTATGTGTTTGCATCAATTTTACGTATATATAGTGAATTAATACCCATAAACTGAAAATTCACAAAAACGTGGAAAAACGGTTAAATATTGCCTAATACGATGATATTTTGTTTAAATCACATAGAGGAAAAGGGGATGATAAACGTCAAAATATTGCTAAATTCGATGATTTTTCGTACGAAACAAAATGCAAGAAAACTTGCTTAAAATGCTATATTATTCGACATCCTGAGATTTGAATTCCAAATCACATATCGTGATACTACATGAAGTAGTATCGAAATATTGGTAAAAACGAATATATTTACGTAAAATCACACTACATGGAAAACGTGAAAAAAGTCACTATTTTACCATATATGAGGATTTTAACTTCAAATCATAGAGCGAGGTTTCGTATTATTTAGATCCAAGAAAAGACATATGACAATGTTGTTTCCAATACAAATGATAAAAATCAATGTGTTTTCATTAGAATTAACTAAAATGTTTCTGATTTTCCGCTTATATTACTGATGGAAGATGTACACGAAAACCGCTCTATTCCGGCTGAAACGTCGATATATGCAATAAAAACAGAACTTCTCCCCTTTTCAATCTCTTACTCAATATTCTAACGAGAAACAAATAGTTGATTGAAAATGAAGTTTTTAAGGTTATTATCTAATCAATTATGTGTTTGCATCATTTTTACGTATATATAGTGAATTAATACCCATAAACTGAAAATTCACAAAAACGTGGAAAACGGCAAAATATTGCCTAATTCGATGATATTTTGTTTAAATCACATAGAGAAAAAGGGGATGATAATCGTCAAAATATTGCTAAATTCGATGATTTTTCGTACGAAACCAAATGCAAGAAAATTTGCTTAAAATGCTATATTCTGCGACATTCTGAGATTTGAAGGCCAAATCACATATCGTGATACTATATGAAATAGTATCGAAATATTGGTAAAAATGAATATATTTACGTATTATCAAACTACATGGAAAACGTGAAAAAAGTCACTATTTTACCATATATGAGGATTTTATGACAATGTTGATTTTAACGTCAAAATATTGCTAAATTCGATGATTTTTCGTACGAAACAAAATGCAAGAAAACTTGCTTAAAATGCTATATTATGCGACATTCTGAGATTTGAAGGCCAAATCACATATCGAGATACTACATGAAATAGTATCGAAATATTGGTAAAAATGAATATATTTACGTATTATCAAACTACATGGAAAACGTGAAAAAAGTCACTATTTTACCATATATGAGGATTTTAACTTCAAATCATAGAGCGAGGTTTCGTATTATTTAGATCCAAGAAAAGACATATGACAATGTTGTTTCCAATACAAATGATAAAAATCAATGTGTTTTCATTAGAATTTACTAAAATATTCCTGATTTTCCGTTTATATTACCGATGGAAGATGTACACGAAAACCGCTCTATTCCGGCTGAAACGTCGATATATGCAATAAAAACAGAACTTCTCCCCTTTTCAATCTCTTTCTCAGTATTTTAACGAGAAACAAATAGTTGATTGAAAATGAAGTTTTTAAGGTTATTATCTAATCAATTATGTGTTTGCATCATTTTTATGTATATATAGTGAATTAATACCCATAAACTGAAAATTCACAAAAACGTGGAAAAACGGCAAAATATTGCCTAATTCGATGATATTTTGTTTAAATCACATAGAGATAAAGGGGATGATAATCGTCAAAATATTGCTAAATTCGATGATTTTTCGTACGAAACCAAATGCAAGAAAATTTGCTTAAAATGCTATATTCTGCGACATTCTGAGATTTGAAGGCCAAATCACATATCGTGATACTACATGAAATAGTATCGAAATATTGGTAAAAATTAATATATTTACGTATTATCAAACTACATGGCAAACGTGAAAAAAGTCACTATTTTACCATATATGAGGATTTTAACTTCAAATCATATAGCGAGGTTTCGTATTATTTAGATCCAAGAAAAGACATATGACAATGTTATTTCCAATACAAATGATAAAAATCAATGTGTTTTCATTAGAATTTACTAAAATGTTCCTGATTTTCCGTTTATATTACCGATGGAAGATGTACAGGTAAAACCGCTCTATTCCGGCTGAAACGTCGATATATGCAATAAAAACAGAACTTCTCCCCTTTTCAATCTCTTACTCAGTATTTTAGCGAGAAACAAATAGTTGATTGAAAATGAAGTTTTTAAGGTTATTATATAATCAATTATGTGTTTGCATCAATTTTACGTATATATAGTGAATTAATACCCATAAACTGAAAATTCACAAAAACGTGGAAAAACGGTTAAATATTGCCTAATACGATGATATTTTGTTTAAATCACATAGAGGAAAAGGGGATGATAAACGTCAAAATATTGCTAAATTCGATGATTTTTCGTACGAAACAAAATGCAAGAAAACTTGCTTAAAATGCTATATTATTCGACATTCTGAGATTTGAATTCCAAATCACATATCGTGATACTACATGAAGTAGTATCGAAATATTGGTAAAAACGAATATATTTACGTAAAATCACACTACATGGAAAACGTGAAAAAAGTCACTATTTTACCATATATGAGGATTTTAACTTCAAATCATAGAGCGAGGTTTCGTATTATTTAGATCCAAGAAAAGACATATGACAATGTTGTTTCCAATACAAATGATAAAAATCAATGTGTTTTCTAAATTAACTAAAATGTTTCTGATTTTCCGCTTATATTACTGATGGAAGATGTACACGAAAACCGCTCTATTCCGGCTGAAACGTCGATATATGCAATAAAAACAGAACTTCTCCCCTTTTCAATCTCTTACTCAGTATTCTAACGAGAAACAAATAGTTGATTGAAAATGAAGTTTTTAAGGTTATTATCTAATAAATTATGTGTTTGCATCATTTTTACGTATATATAGTGAATTAATACCCATTAACTGAAAATTCACAAAAACGTGGAAAACGGCAAAATATTGCCTAATTCGATGATATTTTGTTTAAATCACATAGAGAAAAAGGGGATGATAATCGTCAAAATATTGCTAAATTCGATGATTTTTCGTACGAAACCAAATGCAAGAAAATTTGCTTAAAATGCTATATTCTGCGACATTCTGAGATTTGAAGGCCAAATCACATATCGTGATACTACATGAAATAGTATCGAAATATTGGTAAAAATGAATATATTTACGTATTATCAAACTACATGGAAAACGTGAAAAAAGTCACTATTTTACCATATATGAGGATTTTATGACAATGTTGATTTTAACGTCAAAATATTGCTAAATTCGATGATTTTTCGTACGAAACAAAATGCAAGAAAACTTGCCTAAAATGCTATATTATGCGACATTCTGAGATTTGAAGGCCAAATCACATATCGAGATACTACATGAAATAGTATCGAAATATTGGTAAAAATGAATATATTTACGTATTATCAAACTACATGGAAAACGTGAAAAAAGTCACTATTTTACCATATATGAGGATTTTAACTTCAAATCATAGAGCGAGGTTTCGTATTATTTAGATCCAAGAAAAGACATATGACAATGTTGTTTCCAATACAAATGATAAAAATCAATGTGTTTTCATTAGAATTAGTTCCTGATTTTCCGTTTATATTACCGATGGAAGATGTACACGAAAACCGCTCTATTCCGGCTGAAACGTCGATATATGCAATAAAAACAGAACTTCTCCCCTTTTCAATCTCTTACTCAGTATTTTAGCGAGAAACAAATAGTTGATTGAAAATGAAGTTTTTAAGGTTATTATATAATCAATTATGTGTTTGCATCATTTTTACGTATATATAGTGAATTAATACCCATAAACTGAAAATTCACAAAAACGTGGAAAAACGGTTAAATATTGCCTAATACGATGATATTTTGTTTAAATCACATAGAGGAAAAGGGGATGATGAACGTTAAAATATTGCTAAATTCGATGATTTTTCGTACGAAACAAAATGCAAGAAAACTTGCTTAAAATGCTATATTATTCGACATTCTGAGATTTGAAGGCCAAATCACATATCGTGATACTACATGAAGTAGTATCGAAATATTGGTAAAAACGAATATATTTACGTAAAATCACACTACATGGAAAACGTGAGAAAAGTCACTATTTTACCATATATGAGGATTTTAACTTCAAATCATAGAGCGAGGTTTCATATTATTTAGATCCAAGAAAAGACATATGACAATGTTGTTTCCAATACAAATGATAAAAATCAATGTGTTTTCATTAGAATTAACTAAAATGTTTCTTATTTTCCGCTTATATTACTGATGGAAGATGTACACGAAAGCCGCTCTATTCCGGCTGAAACGTCGATATATGCAATAAAAACAGAACTTCTCCCCTTTTCAATCTCTTACTCAGTATTTTAACGAGAAACAAATAGTTGATTGAAAATGAAGTTTTTAAGGTTATTATCTAATCAATTATGTGTTTGCATCATTTTTACGTATATATAGTGAATTAATACCCATAAACTGAAAATTATCAAAAACGTGGAAAACGGCAAAATATTGCCTAATTCGATGATATTTTGTTTAAATCACATAGAGAAAAAGGGGATGATAATCGTCAAAATATTGCTAAATTCGATGATTTTTCGTACGAAACCAAATGCAAGAAAATTTGCTTAAAATGCTATATTCTGCGACATTCTGAGATTTGAAGGCCAAATCACATATCGTGATACTACATGAAATAGTATCGAAATATTGGTAAAAATTAATATATTTACGTATTATCAAACTACATGGCAAACGTGAAAAAAGTCACTATTTTACCATATATGAGGATTTTAACTTCAAATCATATAGCGAGGTTTCGTATTATTTAGATCCAAGAAAAGACATATGACAATGTTATTTCCAATACAAATGATAAAAATCAATGTGTTTTCATTAGAATTTACTAAAATGTTCCTGATTTTCCGTTTATATTACCGATGGAAGATGTACAGGTAAAACCGCTCTATTCCGGCTGAAACGTCGATATATGCAATAAAAACAGAACTTCTCCCCTTTTCAATCTCTTACTCAGTATTTTAGCGAGAAACAAATAGTTGATTGAAAATGAAGTTTTTAAGGTTATTATATAATCAATTATGTGTTTGCATCAATTTTACGTATATATAGTGAATTAATACCCATAAACTGAAAATTCACAAAAACGTGGAAAAACGGTTAAATATTGCCTAATACGATGATATTTTGTTTAAATCACATAGAGGAAAAGGGGATGATAAACGTCAAAATATTGCTAAATTCGATGATTTTTCGTACGAAACAAAATGCAAGAAAACTTGCTTAAAATGCTATATTATTCGACATTCTGAGATTTGAATTCCAAATCACATATCGTGATACTACATGAAGTAGTATCGAAATATTGGTAAAAACGAATATATTTACGTAAAATCACACTACATGGAAAACGTGAAAAAAGTCACTATTTTACCATATATGAGGATTTTAACTTCAAATCATAGAGCGAGGTTTCGTATTATTTAGATCCAAGAAAAGACATATGACAATGTTGTTTCCAATACAAATGATAAAAATCAATGTGTTTTCTAAATTAACTAAAATGTTTCTGATTTTCCGCTTATATTACTGATGGAAGATGTACACGAAAACCGCTCTATTCCGGCTGAAACGTCGATATATGCAATAAAAACAGAACTTCTCCCCTTTTCAATCTCTTACTCAGTATTCTAACGAGAAACAAATAGTTGATTGAAAATGAAGTTTTTAAGGTTATTATCTAATAAATTATGTGTTTGCATCATTTTTACGTATATATAGTGAATTAATACCCATTAACTGAAAATTCACAAAAACGTGGAAAACGGCAAAATATTGCCTAATTCGATGATATTTTGTTTAAATCACATAGAGAAAAAGGGGATGATAATCGTCAAAATATTGCTAAATTCGATGATTTTTCGTACGAAACCAAATGCAAGAAAATTTGCTTAAAATGCTATATTCTGCGACATTCTGAGATTTGAAGGCCAAATCACATATCGTGATACTACATGAAATAGTATCGAAATATTGGTAAAAATGAATATATTTACGTATTATCAAACTACATGGAAAACGTGAAAAAAGTCACTATTTTACCATATATGAGGATTTTATGACAATGTTGATTTTAACGTCAAAATATTGCTAAATTCGATGATTTTTCGTACGAAACAAAATGCAAGAAAACTTGCCTAAAATGCTATATTATGCGACATTCTGAGATTTGAAGGCCAAATCACATATCGAGATACTACATGAAATAGTATCGAAATATTGGTAAAAATGAATATATTTACGTATTATCAAACTACATGGAAAACGTGAAAAAAGTCACTATTTTACCATATATGAGGATTTTAACTTCAAATCATAGAGCGAGGTTTCGTATTATTTAGATCCAAGAAAAGACATATGACAATGTTGTTTCCAATACAAATGATAAAAATCAATGTGTTTTCATTAGAATTAGTTCCTGATTTTCCGTTTATATTACCGATGGAAGATGTACACGAAAACCGCTCTATTCCGGCTGAAACGTCGATATATGCAATAAAAACAGAACTTCTCCCCTTTTCAATCTCTTACTCAGTATTTTAGCGAGAAACAAATAGTTGATTGAAAATGAAGTTTTTAAGGTTATTATATAATCAATTATGTGTTTGCATCATTTTTACGTATATATAGTGAATTAATACCCATAAACTGAAAATTCACAAAAACGTGGAAAAACGGTTAAATATTGCCTAATACGATGATATTTTGTTTAAATCACATAGAGGAAAAGGGGATGATGAACGTTAAAATATTGCTAAATTCGATGATTTTTCGTACGAAACAAAATGCAAGAAAACTTGCTTAAAATGCTATATTATTCGACATTCTGAGATTTGAAGGCCAAATCACATATCGTGATACTACATGAAGTAGTATCGAAATATTGGTAAAAACGAATATATTTACGTAAAATCACACTACATGGAAAACGTGAGAAAAGTCACTATTTTACCATATATGAGGATTTTAACTTCAAATCATAGAGCGAGGTTTCATATTATTTAGATCCAAGAAAAGACATATGACAATGTTGTTTCCAATACAAATGATAAAAATCAATGTGTTTTCATTAGAATTAACTAAAATGTTTCTTATTTTCCGCTTATATTACTGATGGAAGATGTACACGAAAGCCGCTCTATTCCGGCTGAAACGTCGATATATGCAATAAAAACAGAACTTCTCCCCTTTTCAATCTCTTACTCAGTATTTTAACGAGAAACAAATAGTTGATTGAAAATGAAGTTTTTAAGGTTATTATCTAATCAATTATGTGTTTGCATCATTTTTACGTATATATAGTGAATTAATACCCATAAACTGAAAATTATCAAAAACGTGGAAAACGGCAAAATATTGCCTAATTCGATGATATTTTGTTTAAATCACATAGAGAAAAAGGGGATGATAATCGTCAAAATATTGCTAAATTCGATGATTTTTCGTACGAAACCAAATGCAAGAAAATTTGCTTAAAATGCTATATTCTGCGACATTCTGAGATTTGAAGGCCAAATCACATATCGTGATACTACATGAAATAGTATCGAAATATTGGTAAAAATGAATATATTTACGTATTATCAAACTACATGGAAAACGTGAAAAAAGTCACTATTTTACCATATATGGGGATTTTATGACAATGTTGATTTTAACGTCAAAATATTGCTAAATTCGATGATTTTTCGTACGAAACAAAATGCAAAAAAACTTGCTTAAAATGCTATATTATGCGACATTCTGAGATTTGAAGGCCAAATCACATATCGTGATACTACATGAAATAGTATCGAAATATTGGTAAAAATGAATATATTTACGTATTATCAAACTACATGGAAAACGTGAAAAAAGTCACTATTTTACCATATATGAGGATTTTAACTTCAAATCATAGAGCGAGGTTTCGTATTATTTAGATCCAAGAAAAGACATATGACAATGTTGTTTCCAATACAAATGATAAAAATCAATGTGTTTTCATTAGAATTTACTAAAATGTTCCTGATTTTCCGTTTATATTACCGATGGAAGATGTACACGAAAACCGCTCTATTCCGGCTGAAACGTCGATATATGCAATAAAAACAGAACTTCTCCCCTTTTCAATCTCTTTCTCAGTATTTTAACGAGAAACAAATAGTTGATTGAAAATAAAGTTTTTAAGGTTATTATCTAATCAATTATGTGTTTGCATCATTTTTACGTATATATAGTGAATTAATACCCATAAACTGAAAATTCACAAAAACGTGGAAAAACGGCAAAATATTGCCTAATTCGATGATATTTTGTTTAAATCACATAGAGAAAAAGGGGATGATAATCGTCAAAATATTGCTAAATTCGATGATTTTTCGTACGAAACAAAATGCAAGAAAACTTGCTTAAAATGCTATATTATGCGACATTCTGAGATTTGAAGGCCAAATCACATATCGTGATACTACATGACATAGTATCGAAATATTGGTAAAAATGAATATATTTACGTATTATCAAACTACATGGAAAACGTGAAAAAAGTCACTATTTTACCATATATGAGGATTTTAACTTCAAATCATAGAGCGAGGTTTCGTATTATTTAGATCCAAGAAAAGACATATGACAATGTTGTTTCCAATACAAATGATAAAAATCAATGTGTTTTCATCAGAATTTACTAAAATGTTCCTGATTTTCCGTTTATATTACCGATGGAAGATGTACAGGTAAAACCGCTCTATTCCGGCTGAAACGTCGATATATGCAATAAAAACAGAACTTCTCCCCTTTTCAATCTCTTACTCAGTATTTTAGCGAGAAACAAATAGTTGATTGAAAATGAAGTTTTTAAGGTTATTATATAATCAATTATGTGTTTGCATCAATTTTACGTATATATAGTGAATTAATACCCATAAACTGAAAATTCACAAAAACGTGGAAAAACGGTTAAATATTGCCTAATACGATGATATTTTGTTTAAATCACATAGAGGAAAAGGGGATGATAAACGTCAAAATATTGCTAAATTCGATGATTTTTCGTACGAAACAAAATGCAAGAAAACTTGCTTAAAATGCTATATTATTCGACATCCTGAGATTTGAATTCCAAATCACATATCGTGATACTACATGAAGTAGTATCGAAATATTGGTAAAAACGAATATATTTACGTAAAATCACACTACATGGAAAACGTGAAAAAAGTCACTATTTTACCATATATGAGGATTTTAACTTCAAATCATAGAGCGAGGTTTCGTATTATTTAGATCCAAGAAAAGACATATGACAATGTTGTTTCCAATACAAATGATAAAAATCAATGTGTTTTCATTAGAATTAACTAAAATGTTTCTGATTTTCCGCTTATATTACTGATGGAAGATGTACACGAAAACCGCTCTATTCCGGCTGAAACGTCGATATATGCAATAAAAACAGAACTTCTCCCCTTTTCAATCTCTTACTCAATATTCTAACGAGAAACAAATAGTTGATTGAAAATGAAGTTTTTAAGGTTATTATCTAATCAATTATGTGTTTGCATCATTTTTACGTATATATAGTGAATTAATACCCATAAACTGAAAATTCACAAAAACGTGGAAAACGGCAAAATATTGCCTAATTCGATGATATTTTGTTTAAATCACATAGAGAAAAAGGGGATGATAATCGTCAAAATATTGCTAAATTCGATGATTTTTCGTACGAAACCAAATGCAAGAAAATTTGCTTAAAATGCTATATTCTGCGACATTCTGAGATTTGAAGGCCAAATCACATATCGTGATACTATATGAAATAGTATCGAAATATTGGTAAAAATGAATATATTTACGTATTATCAAACTACATGGAAAACGTGAAAAAAGTCACTATTTTACCATATATGAGGATTTTATGACAATGTTGATTTTAACGTCAAAATATTGCTAAATTCGATGATTTTTCGTACGAAACAAAATGCAAGAAAACTTGCTTAAAATGCTATATTATGCGACATTCTGAGATTTGAAGGCCAAATCACATATCGAGATACTACATGAAATAGTATCGAAATATTGGTAAAAATGAATATATTTACGTATTATCAAACTACATGGAAAACGTGAAAAAAGTCACTATTTTACCATATATGAGGATTTTAACTTCAAATCATAGAACGAGGTTTCGTATTATTTAGATCCAAGAAAAGACATATGACAATGTTGTTTCCAATACAAATGATAAAAATCAATGTGTTTTCATTAGAATTTACTAAAATGTTCCTGATTTTCTGTTTATATTACCGATGGAAGATGTACAGGTAAAACCGCTCTATTCCGGCTGAAACGTCGATATATGCAATAAAAACAGAACTTCTCCCCTTTTCAATCTCTTACTCAGTATTTTAACGAGAAACAAATAGTTGATTGAAAATGAAGTTTTTAAGGATATTTTCTAATCAATTATGTGTTTGCATCATTTTTACGTATATATAGTGAATTAATACCCATAAACTGAAAATTCACAAAAACGTGGAAAAACGGTTAAATATTGCCTAATACGATGATATTTTGTTTAAATCACATAGAGGAAAAGGGGATGATGAACGTTAAAATATTGCTAAATTCGATGATTTTTCGTACGAAACAAAATGCAAGAAAACTTGCTTAAAATGCTATATTATTCGACATTCTGAGATTTGAATTCCAAATCACATATCGTGATACTACATGAAGTAGTATCGAAATATTGGTAAAAACGAATATATTTACGTAAAATCACACTACATGGAAAACGTGAGAAAAGTCACTATTTTACAATATATGAGGATTTTAACTTCAAATCATAGAGCGAGGTTTCATATTATTTAGATCCAAGAAAAGACATATGTTGTTTCCAATACAAATGATAAAAATCAATGTGTTTTCATTAGAATTAACTAAAATGTTTCTTATTTTCCGCTTATATTACTGATGGAAGATGTACACGAAAGCCGCTCTATTCCGGCTGAAACGTCGATATATGCAATAAAAACAGAACTTCTCCCCTTTTCAATCTCTTACTCAGTATTTTAACGAGAAACAAATAGTTGATTGAAAATGAAGTTTTTAAGGTTATTATCTAATCAATTATGTGTTTGCATCATTTTTACGTATATATAGTGAATTAATACCCATAAACTGAAAATTATCAAAAACGTGGAAAACGGCAAAATATTGCCTAATTCGATGATATTTTGTTTAAATCACATAGAGAAAAAGGGGATGATAATCGTCAAAATATTGCTAAATTCGATGATTTTTCGTACGAAACCAAATGCAAGAAAATTTGCTTAAAATGCTATATTCTGCGACATTCTGAGATTTGAAGGCCAAATCACATATCGTGATACTACATGAAATAGTATCGAAATATTGGTAAAAATGAATATATTTACGTATTATCAAACTACATGGAAAACGTGAAAAAAGTCACTATTTTACCATATATGGGGATTTTATGACAATGTTGATTTTAACGTCAAAATATTGCTAAATTCGATGATTTTTCGTACGAAACAAAATGCAAAAAAACTTGCTTAAAATGCTATATTATGCGACATTCTGAGATTTGAAGGCCAAATCACATATCGTGATACTACATGAAATAGTATCGAAATATTGGTAAAAATGAATATATTTACGTATTATCAAACTACATGGAAAACGTGAAAAAAGTCACTATTTTACCATATATGAGGATTTTAACTTCAAATCATAGAGCGAGGTTTCGTATTATTTAGATCCAAGAAAAGACATATGACAATGTTGTTTCCAATACAAATGATAAAAATCAATGTGTTTTCATTAGAATTTACTAAAATGTTCCTGATTTTCCGTTTATATTACCGATGGAAGATGTACACGAAAACCGCTCTATTCCGGCTGAAACGTCGATATATGCAATAAAAACAGAACTTCTCCCCTTTTCAATCTCTTTCTCAGTATTTTAACGAGAAACAAATAGTTGATTGAAAATAAAGTTTTTAAGGTTATTATCTAATCAATTATGTGTTTGCATCATTTTTACGTATATATAGTGAATTAATACCCATAAACTGAAAATTCACAAAAACGTGGAAAAACGGCAAAATATTGCCTAATTCGATGATATTTTGTTTAAATCACATAGAGAAAAAGGGGATGATAATCGTCAAAATATTGCTAAATTCGATGATTTTTCGTACGAAACAAAATGCAAGAAAACTTGCTTAAAATGCTATATTATGCGACATTCTGAGATTTGAAGGCCAAATCACATATCGTGATACTACATGAAATAGTATCGAAATATTGGTAAAAATGAATATATTTACGTAAAATCACACTACATGGAAAACGTGAAAAAAGTCACTATTTTACCATATATGAGGATTTTAACTTCAAATCATAGAGCGAGGTTTCGTATTATTTAGATCCAAGAAAAGACATATGACAATGTTGTTTCCAATACAAATGATAAAAATCAATGTGTTTTCATTAGAATTAACTAAAATGTTTCTGATTTTCCGCTTATATTACTGATGGAAGATGTACACGAAAACCGCTCTATTCCGGCTGAAACGTCGATATATGCAATAAAAACAGAACTTCTCCCCTTTTCAATCTCTTACTCAATATTCTAACGAGAAACAAATAGTTGATTGAAAATGAAGTTTTTAAGGTTATTATCTAATCAATTATGTGTTTGCATCATTTTTACGTATATATAGTGAATTAATACCCATAAACTGAAAATTCACAAAAACGTGGAAAACGGCAAAATATTGCCTAATTCGATGATATTTTGTTTAAATCACATAGAGAAAAAGGGGATGATAATCGTCAAAATATTGCTAAATTCGATGATTTTTCGTACGAAACCAAATGCAAGAAAATTTGCTTAAAATGCTATATTCTGCGACATTCTGAGATTTGAAGGCCAAATCACATATCGTGATACTATATGAAATAGTATCGAAATATTGGTAAAAATGAATATATTTACGTATTATCAAACTACATGGAAAACGTGAAAAAAGTCACTATTTTACCATATATGAGGATTTTATGACAATGTTGATTTTAACGTCAAAATATTGCTAAATTCGATGATTTTTCGTACGAAACAAAATGCAAGAAAACTTGCTTAAAATGCTATATTATGCGACATTCTGAGATTTGAAGGCCAAATCACATATCGAGATACTACATGAAATAGTATCGAAATATTGGTAAAAATGAATATATTTACGTATTATCAAACTACATGGAAAACGTGAAAAAAGTCACTATTTTACCATATATGAGGATTTTAACTTCAAATCATAGAACGAGGTTTCGTATTATTTAGATCCAAGAAAAGACATATGACAATGTTGTTTCCAATACAAATGATAAAAATCAATGTGTTTTCATTAGAATTTACTAAAATGTTCCTGATTTTCTGTTTATATTACCGATGGAAGATGTACAGGTAAAACCGCTCTATTCCGGCTGAAACGTCGATATATGCAATAAAAACAGAACTTCTCCCCTTTTCAATCTCTTACTCAGTATTTTAACGAGAAACAAATAGTTGATTGAAAATGAAGTTTTTAAGGTTATTTTCTAATCAATTATGTGTTTGCATCATTTTTACGTATATATAGTGAATTAATACCCATAAACTGAAAATTCACAAAAACGTGGAAAAACGGTTAAATATTGCCTAATACGATGATATTTTGTTTAAATCACATAGAGGAAAAGGGGATGATGAACGTTAAAATATTGCTAAATTCGATGATTTTTCGTACGAAACAAAATGCAAGAAAACTTGCTTAAAATGCTATATTATTCGACATTCTGAGATTTGAATTCCAAATCACATATCGTGATACTACATGAAGTAGTATCGAAATATTGGTAAAAACGAATATATTTACGTAAAATCACACTACATGGAAAACGTGAGAAAAGTCACTATTTTACCATATATGAGGATTTTAACTTCAAATCATAGAGCGAGGTTTCATATTATTTAGATCCAAGAAAAGACATATGTTGTTTCCAATACAAATGATAAAAATCAATGTGTTTTCATTAGAATTAACTAAAATGTTTCTTATTTTCCGCTTATATTACTGATGGAAGATGTACACGAAAGCCGCTCTATTCCGGCTGAAACGTCGATATATGCAATAAAAACAGAACTTCTCCCCTTTTCAATCTCTTACTCAGTATTTTAACGAGAAACAAATAGTTGATTGAAAATGAAGTTTTTAAGGTTATTATCTAATCAATTATGTGTTTGCATCATTTTTACGTATATATAGTGAATTAATACCCATAAACTGAAAATTATCAAAAACGTGGAAAACGGCAAAATATTGCCTAATTCGATGATATTTTGTTTAAATCACATAGAGAAAAAGGGGATGATAATCGTCAAAATATTGCTAAATTCGATGATTTTTCGTACGAAACCAAATGCAAGAAAATTTGCTTAAAATGCTATATTCTGCGACATTCTGAGATTTGAAGGCCAAATCACATATCGTGATACTACATGAAATAGTATCGAAATATTGGTAAAAATGAATATATTTACGTATTATCAAACTACATGGAAAACGTGAAAAAAGTCACTATTTTACCATATATGGGGATTTTATGACAATGTTGATTTTAACGTCAAAATATTGCTAAATTCGATGATTTTTCGTACGAAACAAAATGCAAAAAAACTTGCTTAAAATGCTATATTATGCGACATTCTGAGATTTGAAGGCCAAATCACATATCGTGATACTACATGAAATAGTATCGAAATATTTGTAAAAATGAATATATTTACGTATTATCAAACTACATGGAAAACGTGAAAAAAGTCACTATTTTACCATATATGAGGATTTTAACTTCAAATCATAGAGCGAGGTTTCGTATTATTTAGATCCAAGAAAAGACATATGACAATGTTGTTTCCAATACAAATGATAAAAATCAATGTGTTTTCATTAGAATTTACTAAAATGTTCCTGATTTTCCGTTTATATTACCGATGGAAGATGTACACGAAAACCGCTCTATTCCGGCTGAAACGTCGATATATGCAATAAAAACAGAACTTCTCCCCTTTTCAATCTCTTTCTCAGTATTTTAACGAGAAACAAATAGTTGATTGAAAATAAAGTTTTTAAGGTTATTATCTAATCAATTATGTGTTTGCATCATTTTTACGTATATATAGTGAATTAATACCCATAAACTGAAAATTCACAAAAACGTGGAAAAACGGCAAAATATTGCCTAATTCGATGATATTTTGTTTAAATCACATAGAGAAAAAGGGGATGATAATCGTCAAAATATTGCTAAATTCGATGATTTTTCGTACGAAACAAAATGCAAGAAAACTTGCTTAAAATGCTATATTATGCGACATTCTGAGATTTGAAGGCCAAATCACATATCGTGATACTACATGAAATAGTATCGAAATATTGGTAAAAATGAATATATTTACGTATTATCAAACTACATGGAAAACGTGAAAAAAGTCACTATTTTACCATATATGAGGATTTTAACTTCAAATCATATAGCGAGGTTTCGTATTATTTAGATCCAAGAAAAGACATATGACAATGCTGTTTCCAATACAAATGATAAAAATCAATGTGTTTTCATTAGAATTTACTAAAATGTTCCTGATTTTCCGTTTATATTACCGATGGAAGATGTACAGGTAAAACCGCTCTATTCCGGCTGAAACGTCGATATATGCAATAAAAACAGAACTTCTCCCCTTTTCAATCTCTTACTCAGTATTTTAGCGAGAAACAAATAGTTGATTGAAAATGAAGTTTTTAAGGTTATTATATAATCAATTATGTGTTTGCATCAATTTTACGTATATATAGTGAATTAATACCCATAAACTGAAAATTCACAAAAACGTGGAAAAACGGTTAAATATTGCCTAATACGATGATATTTTGTTTAAATCACATAGAGGAAAAGGGGATGATAAACGTCAAAATATTGCTAAATTCGATGATTTTTCGTACGAAACAAAATGCAAGAAAACTTGCTTAAAATGCTATATTATTCGACATTCTGAGATTTGAATTCCAAATCACATATCGAGATACTACATGAAGTAGTATCGAAATATTGGTAAAAACGAATATATTTACGTAAAATCACACTACATGGAAAACGTGAAAAAAGTCACTATTTTACCATATATGAGGATTTTAACTTCAAATCATAGAGCGAGGTTTCGTATTATTTAGATCCAAGAAAAGACATATGACAATGTTGTTTCCAATACAAATGATAAAAATCAATGTGTTTTCATTAGAATTAACTAAAATGTTTCTGATTTTCCGCTTATATTACTGATGGAAGATGTACACGAAAACCGCTCTATTCCGGCTGAAACGTCGATATATGCAATAAAAACAGAACTTCTCCCCTTTTCAATCTCTTACTCAATATTCTAACGAGAAACAAATAGTTGATTGAAAATGAAGTTTTTAAGGTTATTATCTAATCAATTATGTGTTTGCATCATTTTTACGTATATATAGTGAATTAATACCCATAAACTGAAAATTCACAAAAACGTGGAAAACGGCAAAATATTGCCTAATTCGATGATATTTTGTTTAAATCACATAGAGAAAAAGGGGATGATAATCGTCAAAATATTGCTAAATTCGATGATTTTTCGTACGAAACCAAATGCAAGAAAATTTGCTTAAAATGCTATATTCTGCGACATTCTGAGATTTGAAGGCCAAATCACATATCGTGATACTATATGAAATAGTATCGAAATATTGGTAAAAATGAATATATTTACGTATTATCAAACTACATGGAAAACGTGAAAAAAGTCACTATTTTACCATATATGAGGATTTTATGACAATGTTGATTTTAACGTCAAAATATTGCTAAATTCGATGATTTTTCGTACGAAACAAAATGCAAGAAAACTTGCTTAAAATGCTATATTATGCGACATTCTGAGATTTGAAGGCCAAATCACATATCGAGATACTACATGAAATAGTATCGAAATATTGGTAAAAATGAATATATTTACGTATTATCAAACTACATGGAAAACGTGAAAAAAGTCACTATTTTACCATATATGAGGATTTTAACTTCAAATCATAGAACGAGGTTTCGTATTATTTAGATCCAAGAAAAGACATATGACAATGTTGTTTCCAATACAAATGATAAAAATCAATGTGTTTTCATTAGAATTTACTAAAATGTTCCTGATTTTCTGTTTATATTACCGATGGAAGATGTACAGGTAAAACCGCTCTATTCCGGCTGAAACGTCGATATATGCAATAAAAACAGAACTTCTCCCCTTTTCAATCTCTTACTCAGTATTTTAACGAGAAACAAATAGTTGATTGAAAATGAAGTTTTTAAGGTTATTTTCTAATCAATTATGTGTTTGCATCATTTTTACGTATATATAGTGAATTAATACCCATAAACTGAAAATTCACAAAAACGTGGAAAAACGGTTAAATATTGCCTAATACGATGATATTTTGTTTAAATCACATAGAGGAAAAGGGGATGATGAACGTTAAAATATTGCTAAATTCGATGATTTTTCGTACGAAACAAAATGCAAGAAAACTTGCTTAAAATGCTATATTATTCGACATTCTGAGATTTGAATTCCAAATCACATATCGTGATACTACATGAAGTAGTATCGAAATATTGGTAAAAACGAATATATTTACGTAAAATCACACTACATGGAAAACGTGAGAAAAGTCACTATTTTACCATATATGAGGATTTTAACTTCAAATCATAGAGCGAGGTTTCATATTATTTAGATCCAAGAAAAGACATATGTTGTTTCCAATACAAATGATAAAAATCAATGTGTTTTCATTAGAATTAACTAAAATGTTTCTTATTTTCCGCTTATATTACTGATGGAAGATGTACACGAAAGCCGCTCTATTCCGGCTGAAACGTCGATATATGCAATAAAAACAGAACTTCTCCCCTTTTCAATCTCTTACTCAGTATTTTAACGAGAAACAAATAGTTGATTGAAAATGAAGTTTTTAAGGTTATTATCTAATCAATTATGTGTTTGCATCATTTTTACGTATATATAGTGAATTAATACCCATAAACTGAAAATTATCAAAAACGTGGAAAACGGCAAAATATTGCCTAATTCGATGATAATTTGTTTAAATCACATAGAGAAAAAGGGGATGATAATCGTCAAAATATTGCTAAATTCGATGATTTTTCGTACGAAACCAAATGCAAGAAAATTTGCTTAAAATGCTATATTCTGCGACATTCTGAGATTTGAAGGCCAAATCACATATCGTGATACTACATGAAATAGTATCGAAATATTGGTAAAAATGAATATATTTACGTATTATCAAACTACATGGAAAACGTGAAAAAAGTCACTATTTTACCATATATGGGGATTTTATGACAATGTTGATTTTAACGTCAAAATATTGCTAAATTCGATGATTTTTCGTACGAAACAAAATGCAAAAAAACTTGCTTAAAATGCTATATTATGCGACATTCTGAGATTTGAAGGCCAAATCACATATCGTGATACTACATGAAATAGTATCGAAATATTTGTAAAAATGAATATATTTACGTATTATCAAACTACATGGAAAACGTGAAAAAAGTCACTATTTTACCATATATGAGGATTTTAACTTCAAATCATAGAGCGAGGTTTCGTATTATTTAGATCCAAGAAAAGACATATGACAATGTTGTTTCCAATACAAATGATAAAAATCAATGTGTTTTCATTAGAATTTACTAAAATGTTCCTGATTTTCCGTTTATATTACCGATGGAAGATGTACACGAAAACCGCTCTATTCCGGCTGAAACGTCGATATATGCAATAAAAACAGAACTTCTCCCCTTTTCAATCTCTTTCTCAGTATTTTAACGAGAAACAAATAGTTGATTGAAAATAAAGTTTTTAAGGTTATTATCTAATCAATTATGTGTTTGCATCATTTTTACGTATATATAGTGAATTAATACCCATAAACTGAAAATTCACAAAAACGTGGAAAAACGGCAAAATATTGCCTAATTCGATGATATTTTGTTTAAATCACATAGAGAAAAAGGGGATGATAATCGTCAAAATATTGCTAAATTCGATGATTTTTCGTACGAAACAAAATGCAAGAAAACTTGCTTAAAATGCTATATTATGCGACATTCTGAGATTTGAAGGCCAAATCACATATCGTGATACTACATGAAATAGTATCGAAATATTGGTAAAAATGAATATATTTACGTATTATCAAACTACATGGAAAACGTGAAAAAAGTCACTATTTTACCATATATGAGGATTTTAACTTCAAATCATATAGCGAGGTTTCGTATTATTTAGATCCAAGAAAAGACATATGACAATGTTGTTTCCAATACAAATGATAAAAATCAATGTGTTTTCATTAGAATTTACTAAAATGTTCCTGATTTTCCGTTTATATTACCGATGGAAGATGTACAGGTAAAACCGCTCTATTCCGGCTGAAACGTCGATATATGCAATAAAAACAGAACTTCTCCCCTTTTCAATCTCTTACTCAGTATTTTAGCGAGAAACAAATAGTTGATTGAAAATGAAGTTTTTAAGGTTATTATATAATCAATTATGTGTTTGCATCAATTTTACGTATATATAGTGAATTAATACCCATAAACTGAAAATTCACAAAAACGTGGAAAAACGGTTAAATATTGCCTAATACGATGATATTTTGTTTAAATCACATAGAGGAAAAGGGGATGATAAACGTCAAAATATTGCTAAATTCGATGATTTTTCGTACGAAACAAAATGCAAGAAAACTTGCTTAAAATGCTATATTATTCGACATTCTGAGATTTGAATTCCAAATCACATATCGAGATACTACATGAAGTAGTATCGAAATATTGGTAAAAACGAATATATTTACGTAAAATCACACTACATGGAAAACGTGAAAAAAGTCACTATTTTACCATATATGAGGATTTTAACTTCAAATCATAGAGCGAGGTTTCGTATTATTTAGATCCAAGAAAAGACATATGACAATGTTGTTTCCAATACAAATGATAAAAATCAATGTGTTTTCATTAGAATTAACTAAAATGTTTCTGATTTTCCGCTTATATTACTGATGGAAGATGTACACGAAAACCGCTCTATTCCGGCTGAAACGTCGATATATGCAATAAAAACAGAACTTCTCCCCTTTTCAATCTCTTACTCAGTATTCTAACGAGAAACAAATAGTTGATTGAAAATGAAGTTTTTAAGGTTATTATCTAATCAATTATGTGTTTGCATCATTTTTACGTATATATAGTGAATTAATACCCATTAACTGAAAATTCACAAAAACGTGGAAAACGGCAAAATATTGCCTAATTCGATGATATTTTGTTTAAATCACATAGAGAAAAAGGGGATGATAATCGTCAAAATATTGCTAAATTCGATGATTTTTCGTACGAAACCAAATGCAAGAAAATTTGCTTAAAATGCTATATTCTGCGACATTCTGAGATTTGAAGGCCAAATCACATATCGTGATACTACATGAAATAGTATCGAAATATTGGTAAAAATGAATATATTTACGTATTATCAAACTACATGGAAAACGTGAAAAAAGTCACTATTTTACCATATATGAGGATTTTAACTTCAAATCATAGAGCGAGGTTTCGTATTATTTAGATCCAAGAAAAGACATATGACAATGTTGTTTCCAATACAAATGATAAAAATCAATGTGTTTTCATTAGAATTTACTAAAATGTTCCTGATTTTCTGTTTATATTACCGATGGAAGATGTACAGGTAAAACCGCTCTATTCCGGCTGAAACGTCGATATATGCAATAAAAACAGAACTTCTCCCCTTTTCAATCTCTTACTCAGTATTTTAACGAGAAACAAATAGTTGATTGAAAATGAAGTTTTTAAGGTTATTTTCTAATCAATTATGTGTTTGCATCATTTTTACGTATATATAGTGAATTAATACCCATAAACTGAAAATTCACAAAAACGTGGAAAAACGGTTAAATATTGCCTAATACGATGATATTTTGTTTAAATCACATAGAGGAAAAGGGGATGATGAACGTTAAAATATTGCTAAATTCGATGATTTTTCGTACGAAACAAAATGCAAGAAAACTTGCTTAAAATGCTATATTATTCGACATTCTGAGATTTGAAGGCCAAATCACATATCGTGATACTACATGAAGTAGTATCGAAATATTGGTAAAAACGAATATATTTACGTAAAATCACACTACATAGAAAACGTGAAAAAAGTCACTATTTTACCATATATGAGGATTTTAACTTCAAATCATAGAGCGAGGTTTCGTATTATTTAGATCCAAGAAAAGACATATGACAATGTTGTTTCCAATACAAATGATAAAAATCAATGTGTTTTCATTAGAATTAACTAAAATGTTTCTTATTTTCCGCTTATATTACTGATGGAAGATGTACACGAAAGCCGCTCTATTCCGGCTGAAACGTCGATATATGCAATAAAAACAGAACTTCTCCCCTTTTCAATCTCTTACTCAGTATTTTAACGAGAAACAAATAGTTGATTGAAAATGAAGTTTTTAAGGTTATTATCTAATCAATTATGTGTTTGCATCATTTTTACGTATATATAGTGAATTAATACCCATAAACTGAAAATTCACAAAAACGTGGAAAACGGCAAAATATTGCCTAATTCGATGATATTTTGTTTAAATCACATAGAGAAAAAGGGGATGATAATCGTCAAAATATTGCTAAATTCGATGATTTTTCGTACGAAACCAAATGCAAGAAAATTTGCTTAAAATGCTATATTCTGCGACATTCTGAGATTTGAAGGCCAAATCACATATCGTGATACTATATGAAATAGTATCGAAATATTGGTAAAAATGAATATATTTACGTATTATCAAACTACATGGAAAACGTGAAAAAAGTCACTATTTTACCATATATGAGGATTTTATGACAATGTTGATTTTAACGTCAAAATATTGCTAAATTCGATGATTTTTCGTACGAAACAAAATGCAAGAAAACTTGCTTAAAATGCTATATTATGCGACATTCTGAGATTTGAAGGCCAAATCACATATCGAGATACTACATGAAATAGTATCGAAATATTGGTAAAAATGAATATATTTACGTATTATCAAACTACATGGAAAACGTGAAAAAAGTCACTATTTTACCATATATGAGGATTTTAACTTCAAATCATAGAGCGAGGTTTCGTATTATTTAGATCCAAGAAAAGACATATGACAATGTTGTTTCCAATACAAATGATAAAAATCAATGTGTTTTCATTAGAACTTACTAAAATGTTCCTGATTTTCTGTTTATATTACCGATGGAAGATGTACAGGTAAAACCGCTCTATTCCGGCTGAAACGTCGATATATGCAATAAAAACAGAACTTCTCCCCTTTTCAATCTCCTACTCAGTATTTTAACGAGAAACAAATAGTTGATTGAAAATGAAGTTTTTAAGGTTATTTTCTAATCAATTATGTGTTTGCATCATTTTTACGTATATATAGTGAATTAATACCCATAAACTGAAAATTCACAAAAACGTGGAAAAACGGTTAAATATTGCCTAATACGATGATATTTTGTTTAAATCACATAGAGGAAAAGGGGATGATGAACGTTAAAATATTGCTAAATTCGATGATTTTTCGTACGAAACAAAATGCAAGAAAACTTGCTTAAAATGCTATATTATTCGACATTCTGAGATTTGAAGGCCAAATCACATATCGTGATACTACATGAAGTAGTATCGAAATATTGGTAAAAACGAATATATTTACGTAAAATCACACTACATGGAAAACGTGAGAAAAGTCACTATTTTACCATATATGAGGATTTTAACTTCAAATCATAGAGCGAGGTTTCGTATTATTTAGATCCAAGAAAAGACATATGACAATGTTGTTTCCAATACAAATGATAAAAATCAATGTGTTTTCATTAGAATTAACTAAAATGTTTCTTATTTTCCGCTTATATTACTGATGGAAGATGTACACGAAAGCCGCTCTATTCCGGCTGAAACGTCGATATATGCAATAAAAACAGAACTTCTCCCCTTTTCAATCTCTTACTCAGTATTTTAACGAGAAACAAATAGTTGATTGAAAATGAAGTTTTTAAGGTTATTATCTAATCAATTATGTGTTTGCATCATTTTTACGTATATATAGTGAATTAATACCCATAAACTGAAAATTCACAAAAACGTGGAAAACGGCAAAATATTGCCTAATTCGATGATATTTTGTTTAAATCACATAGAGAAAAAGGGGATGATAATCGTCAAAATATTGCTAAATTCGATGATTTTTCGTACGAAACCAAATGCAAGAAAATTTGCTTAAAATGCTATATTCTGCGACATTCTGAGATTTGAAGGCCAAATCACATATCGTGATACTACATGAAATAGTATCGAAATATTGGTAAAAATGAATATATTTACGTATTATCAAACTACATGGAAAACGTGAAAAAAGTCACTATTTTACCATATATGGGGATTTTATGACAATGTTGATTTTAACGTCAAAATATTGCTAAATTCGATGATTTTTCGTACGAAACAAAATGCAAAAAAACTTGCTTAAAATGCTATATTATGCGACATTCTGAGATTTGAAGGCCAAATCACATATCGTGATACTACATGAAATAGTATCGAAATATTGGTAAAAATGAATATATTTACGTATTATCAAACTACATGGAAAACGTGAAAAAAGTCACTATTTTACCATATATGAGGATTTTAACTTCAAATCATAGAGCGAGGTTTCGTATTATTTAGATATAAGAAAAGACATATGACAATGTTGTTTCCAATACAAATGATAAAAATCAATGTGTTTTCATTAGAATTTACTAAAATGTTCCTGATTTTCCGTTTATATTACCGATGGAAGATGTACAGGTAAAACCGCTCTATTCCGGCTGAAACGTCGATATATGCAATAAAAACAGAACTTCTCCCCTTTTCAATCTCTTACTCAGTATTTTAGCGAGAAACAAATAGTTGATTGAAAATGAAGTTTTTAAGGTTATTATATAATCAATTATGTGTTTGCATCAATTTTACGTATATATAGTGAATTAATACCCATAAACTGAAAATTCACAAAAACGTGGAAAAACGGTTAAATATTGCCTAATACGATGATATTTTGTTTAAATCACATAGAGGAAAAGGGGATGATAAACGTCAAAATATTGCTAAATTCGATGATTTTTCGTACGAAACAAAATGCAAGAAAACTTGCTTAAAATGCTATATTATTCGACATTCTGAGATTTGAATTCCAAATCACATATCGTGATACTACATGAAGTAGTATCGAAATATTGGTAAAAACGAATATATTTACGTAAAATCACACTACATGGAAAACGTGAAAAAAGTCACTATTTTACCATATATGAGGATTTTAACTTCAAATCATAGAGCGAGGTTTCGTATTATTTAGATCCAAGAAAAGACATATGACAATGTTGTTTCCAATACAAATGATAAAAATCAATGTGTTTTCATTAGAATTAACTAAAATGTTTCTGATTTTCCGCTTATATTACTGATGGAAGATGTACACGAAAACCGCTCTATTCCGGCTGAAACGTCGATATATGCAATAAAAACAGAACTTCTCCCCTTTTCAATCTCTTACTCAGTATTCTAACGAGAAACAAATAGTTGATTGAAAATGAAGTTTTTAAGGTTATTATCTAATCAATTATGTGTTTGCATCATTTTTACGTATATATAGTGAATTAATACCCATTAACTGAAAATTCACAAAAACGTGGAAAACGGCAAAATATTGCCTAATTCGATGATATATTTTGTTTAAATCACATAGAGAAAAAGGGGATGATAATCGTCAAAATATTGCTAAATTCGATGATTTTTTGTACGAAACCAAATGCAAGAAAATTTGCTTAAAATGCTATATTCTGCGACATTCTGAGATTTGAAGGCCAAATCACATATCGTGATACTACATGAAATAGTATCGAAATATTGGTAAAAATGAATATATTTACGTATTATCAAACTACATGGAAAACGTGAAAAAAGTCACTATTTTACCATATATGAGGATTTTAACTTCAAATCATAGAGCGAGGTTTCGTATTATTTAGATCCAAGAAAAGACATATGACAATGTTGTTTCCAATACAAATGATAAAAATCAATGTGTTTTCATTAGAATTTACTAAAATGTTCCTGATTTTCTGTTTATATTACCGATGGAAGATGTACAGGTAAAACCGCTCTATTCCGGCTGAAACGTCGATATATGCAATAAAAACAGAACTTCTCCCCTTTTCAATCTCTTACTCAGTATTTTAACGAGAAACAAATAGTTGATTGAAAATGAAGTTTTTAAGGTTATTTTCTAATCAATTATGTGTTTGCATCATTTTTACGTATATATAGTGAATTAATACCCATAAACTGAAAATTCACAAAAACGTGGAAAAACGGTTAAATATTGCCTAATACGATGATATTTTGTTTAAATCACATAGAGGAAAAGGGGATGATGAACGTTAAAATATTGCTAAATTCGATGATTTTTCGTACGAAACAAAATGCAAGAAAACTTGCTTAAAATGCTATATTATTCGACATTCTGAGATTTGAAGGCCAAATCACATATCGTGATACTACATGAAGTAGTATCGAAATATTGGTAAAAACGAATATATTTACGTAAAATCACACTACATGGAAAACGTGAAAAAAGTCACTATTTTACCATATATGAGGATTTTAACTTCAAATCATAGAGCGAGGTTTCGTATTATTTAGATCCAAGAAAAGACATATGACAATGTTGTTTCCAATACAAATGATAAAAATCAATGTGTTTTCATTAGAATTAACTAAAATGTTTCTTATTTTCCGCTTATATTACTGATGGAAGATGTACACGAAAGCCGCTCTATTCCGGCTGAAACGTCGATATATGCAATAAAAACAGAACTTCTCCCCTTTTCAATCTCTTACTCAGTATTTTAACGAGAAACAAATAGTTGATTGAAAATGAAGTTTTTAAGGTTATTATCTAATCAATTATGTGTTTGCATCATTTTTACGTATATATAGTGAATTAATACCCATAAACTGAAAATTCACAAAAACGTGGAAAACGGCAAAATATTGCCTAATTCGATGATATTTTGTTTAAATCACATAGAGAAAAAGGGGATGATAATCGTCAAAATATTGCTAAATTCGATGATATTTCGTACGAAACCAAATGCAAGAAAATTTGCTTAAAATGCTATATTCTGCGACATTCTGAGATTTGAAGGCCAAATCACATATCGTGATACTACATGAAATAGTATCGAAATATTGGTAAAAATGAATATATTTACGTATTATCAAACTACATGGAAAACGTGAAAAAAGTCACTATTTTACCATATATGGGGATTTTATGACAATGTTGATTTTAACGTCAAAATATTGCTAAATTCGATGATTTTTCGTACGAAACAAAATGCAAAAAAACTTGCTTAAAATGCTATATTATGCGACATTCTGAGATTTGAAGGCCAAATCACATATCGTGATACTACATGAAATAGTATCGAAATATTGGTACAAATGAATATATTTACGTATTATCAAACTACATGGAAAACGTGAAAAAAGTCACTATTTTACCATATATGAGGATTTTAACTTCAAATCATAGAGCGAGGTTTCGTATTATTTAGATCCAAGAAAAGACATATGACAATGTTGTTTCCAATACAAATGATAAAAATCAATGTGTTTTCATTAGAATTTACTAAAATGTTCCTGATTTTCCGTTTATATTACCGATGGAAGATGTACACGAAAACCGCTCTATTCCGGCTGAAACGTCGATATATGCAATAAAAACAGAACTTCTCCCCTTTTCAATCTCTTTCTCAGTATTTTAACGAGAAACAAATAGTTGATTGAAAATAAAGTTTTTAAGGTTATTATCTAATCAATTATGTGTTTGCATCATTTTTACGTATATATAGTGAATTAATACCCATAAACTGAAAATTCACAAAAACGTGGAAAAACGGCAAAATATTGCCTAATTCGATGATATTTTGTTTAAATCACATAGAGAAAAAGGGGATGATAATCGTCAAAATATTGCTAAATTCGATGATTTTTCGTACGAAACAAAATGCAAGAAAACTTGCTTAAAATGCTATATTATGCGACATTCTGAGATTTGAAGGCCAAATCACATATCGTGATACTACATGAAATAGTATCGAAATATTGGTAAAAATGAATATATTTACGTAAAATCACACTACATGGAAAACGTGAAAAAAGTCACTATTTTACCATATATGAGGATTTTAACTTCAAATCATAGAGCGAGGTTTCGTATTATTTAGATCCAAGAAAAGACATATGACAATGTTGTTTCCAATACAAATGATAAAAATCAATGTGTTTTCATTAGAATTAACTAAAATGTTTCTGATTTTCCGCTTATATTACTGATGGAAGATGTACACGAAAACCGCTCTATTCCGGCTGAAACGTCGATATATGCAATAAAAACAGAACTTCTCCCCTTTTCAATCTCTTACTCAATATTCTAACGAGAAACAAATAGTTGATTGAAAATGAAGTTTTTAAGGTTATTATCTAATCAATTATGTGTTTGCATCATTTTTACGTATATATAGTGAATTAATACCCATAAACTGAAAATTCACAAAAACGTGGAAAACGGCAAAATATTGCCTAATTCGATGATATTTTGTTTAAATCACATAGAGAAAAAGGGGATGATAATCGTCAAAATATTGCTAAATTCGATGATTTTTCGTACGAAACCAAATGCAAGAAAATTTGCTTAAAATGCTATATTCTGCGACATTCTGAGATTTGAAGGCCAAATCACATATCGTGATACTATATGAAATAGTATCGAAATATTGGTAAAAATGAATATATTTACGTATTATCAAACTACATGGAAAACGTGAAAAAAGTCACTATTTTACCATATATGAGGATTTTATGACAATGTTGATTTTAACGTCAAAATATTGCTAAATTCGATGATTTTTCGTACGAAACAAAATGCAAGAAAACTTGCTTAAAATGCTATATTATGCGACATTCTGAGATTTGAAGGCCAAATCACATATCGAGATACTACATGAAATAGTATCGAAATATTGGTAAAAATGAATATATTTACGTATTATCAAACTACATGGAAAACGTGAAAAAAGTCACTATTTTACCATATATGAGGATTTTAACTTCAAATCATAGAACGAGGTTTCGTATTATTTAGATCCAAGAAAAGACATATGACAATGTTGTTTCCAATACAAATGATAAAAATCAATGTGTTTTCATTAGAATTTACTAAAATGTTCCTGATTTTCTGTTTATATTACCGATGGAAGATGTACAGGTAAAACCGCTCTATTCCGGCTGAAACGTCGATATATGCAATAAAAACAGAACTTCTCCCCTTTTCAATCTCTTACTCAGTATTTTAACGAGAAACAAATAGTTGATTGAAAATGAAGTTTTTAAGGTTATTTTCTAATCAATTATGTGTTTGCATCATTTTTACGTATATATAGTGAATTAATACCCATAAACTGAAAATTCACAAAAACGTGGAAAAACGGTTAAATATTGCCTAATACGATGATATTTTGTTTAAATCACATAGAGGAAAAGGGGATGATGAACGTTAAAATATTGCTAAATTCGATGATTTTTCGTACGAAACAAAATGCAAGAAAACTTGCTTAAAATGCTATATTATTCGACATTCTGAGATTTGAATTCCAAATCACATATCGTGATACTACATGAAGTAGTATCGAAATATTGGTAAAAACGAATATATTTACGTAAAATCACACTACATGGAAAACGTGAGAAAAGTCACTATTTTACCATATATGAGGATTTTAACTTCAAATCATAGAGCGAGGTTTCATATTATTTAGATCCAAGAAAAGACATATGTTGTTTCCAATACAAATGATAAAAATCAATGTGTTTTCATTAGAATTAACTAAAATGTTTCTTATTTTCCGCTTATATTACTGATGGAAGATGTACACGAAAGCCGCTCTATTCCGGCTGAAACGTCGATATATGCAATAAAAACAGAACTTCTCCCCTTTTCAATCTCTTACTCAGTATTTTAACGAGAAACAAATAGTTGATTGAAAATGAAGTTTTTAAGGTTATTATCTAATCAATTATGTGTTTGCATCATTTTTACGTATATATAGTGAATTAATACCCATAAACTGAAAATTATCAAAAACGTGGAAAACGGCAAAATATTGCCTAATTCGATGATATTTTGTTTAAATCACATAGAGAAAAAGGGGATGATAATCGTCAAAATATTGCTAAATTCGATGATTTTTCGTACGAAACCAAATGCAAGAAAATTTGCTTAAAATGCTATATTCTGCGACATTCTGAGATTTGAAGGCCAAATCACATATCGTGATACTACATGAAATAGTATCGAAATATTGGTAAAAATGAATATATTTACGTATTATCAAACTACATGGAAAACGTGAAAAAAGTCACTATTTTACCATATATGGGGATTTTATGACAATGTTGATTTTAACGTCAAAATATTGCTAAATTCGATGATTTTTCGTACGAAACAAAATGCAAAAAAACTTGCTTAAAATGCTATATTATGCGACATTCTGAGATTTGAAGGCCAAATCACATATCGTGATACTACATGAAATAGTATCGAAATATTTGTAAAAATGAATATATTTACGTATTATCAAACTACATGGAAAACGTGAAAAAAGTCACTATTTTACCATATATGAGGATTTTAACTTCAAATCATAGAGCGAGGTTTCGTATTATTTAGATCCAAGAAAAGACATATGACAATGTTGTTTCCAATACAAATGATAAAAATCAATGTGTTTTCATTAGAATTTACTAAAATGTTCCTGATTTTCCGTTTATATTACCGATGGAAGATGTACACGAAAACCGCTCTATTCCGGCTGAAACGTCGATATATGCAATAAAAACAGAACTTCTCCCCTTTTCAATCTCTTTCTCAGTATTTTAACGAGAAACAAATAGTTGATTGAAAATAAAGTTTTTAAGGTTATTATCTAATCAATTATGTGTTTGCATCATTTTTACGTATATATAGTGAATTAATACCCATAAACTGAAAATTCACAAAAACGTGGAAAAACGGCAAAATATTGCCTAATTCGATGATATTTTGTTTAAATCACATAGAGAAAAAGGGGATGATAATCGTCAAAATATTGCTAAATTCGATGATTTTTCGTACGAAACAAAATGCAAGAAAACTTGCTTAAAATGCTATATTATGCGACATTCTGAGATTTGAAGGCCAAATCACATATCGTGATACTACATGAAATAGTATCGAAATATTGGTAAAAATGAATATATTTACGTATTATCAAACTACATGGAAAACGTGAAAAAAGTCACTATTTTACCATATATGAGGATTTTAACTTCAAATCATATAGCGAGGTTTCGTATTATTTAGATCCAAGAAAAGACATATGACAATGCTGTTTCCAATACAAATGATAAAAATCAATGTGTTTTCATTAGAATTTACTAAAATGTTCCTGATTTTCCGTTTATATTACCGATGGAAGATGTACAGGTAAAACCGCTCTATTCCGGCTGAAACGTCGATATATGCAGTAAAAACAGAACTTCTCCCCTTTTCAATCTCTTACTCAGTATTTTAGCGAGAAACAAATAGTTGATTGAAAATGAAGTTTTTAAGGTTATTATATAATCAATTATGTGTTTGCATCAATTTTACGTATATATAGTGAATTAATACCCATAAACTGAAAATTCACAAAAACGTGGAAAAACGGTTAAATATTGCCTAATACGATGATATTTTGTTTAAATCACATAGAGGAAAAGGGGATGATAAACGTCAAAATATTGCTAAATTCGATGATTTTTCGTACGAAACAAAATGCAAGAAAACTTGCTTAAAATGCTATATTATTCGACATTCTGAGATTTGAATTCCAAATCACATATCGAGATACTACATGAAGTAGTATCGAAATATTGGTAAAAACGAATATATTTACGTAAAATCACACTACATGGAAAACGTGAAAAAAGTCACTATTTTACCATATATGAGGATTTTAACTTCAAATCATAGAGCGAGGTTTCGTATTATTTAGATCCAAGAAAAGACATATGACAATGTTGTTTCCAATACAAATGATAAAAATCAATGTGTTTTCATTAGAATTAACTAAAATGTTTCTGATTTTCCGCTTATATTACTGATGGAAGATGTACACGAAAACCGCTCTATTCCGGCTGAAACGTCGATATATGCAATAAAAACAGAACTTCTCCCCTTTTCAATCTCTTACTCAATATTCTAACGAGAAACAAATAGTTGATTGAAAATGAAGTTTTTAAGGTTATTATCTAATCAATTATGTGTTTGCATCATTTTTACGTATATATAGTGAATTAATACCCATAAACTGAAAATTCACAAAAACGTGGAAAACGGCAAAATATTGCCTAATTCGATGATATTTTGTTTAAATCACATAGAGAAAAAGGGGATGATAATCGTCAAAATATTGCTAAATTCGATGATTTTTCGTACGAAACCAAATGCAAGAAAATTTGCTTAAAATGCTATATTCTGCGACATTCTGAGATTTGAAGGCCAAATCACATATCGTGATACTATATGAAATAGTATCGAAATATTGGTAAAAATGAATATATTTACGTATTATCAAACTACATGGAAAACGTGAAAAAAGTCACTATTTTACCATATATGAGGATTTTATGACAATGTTGATTTTAACGTCAAAATATTGCTAAATTCGATGATTTTTCGTACGAAACAAAATGCAAGAAAACTTGCTTAAAATGCTATATTATGCGACATTCTGAGATTTGAAGGCCAAATCACATATCGAGATACTACATGAAATAGTATCGAAATATTGGTAAAAATGAATATATTTACGTATTATCAAACTACATGGAAAACGTGAAAAAAGTCACTATTTTACCATATATGAGGATTTTAACTTCAAATCATAGAGCGAGGTTTCATATTATTTAGATCCAAGAAAAGACATATGTTGTTTCCAATACAAATGATAAAAATCAATGTGTTTTCATTAGAATTAACTAAAATGTTTCTTATTTTCCGCTTATATTACTGATGGAAGATGTACACGAAAGCCGCTCTATTCCGGCTGAAACGTCGATATATGCAATAAAAACAGAACTTCTCCCCTTTTCAATCTCTTACTCAGTATTTTAACGAGAAACAAATAGTTGATTGAAAATGAAGTTTTTAAGGTTATTATCTAATCAATTATGTGTTTGCATCATTTTTACGTATATATAGTGAATTAATACCCATAAACTGAAAATTATCAAAAACGTGGAAAACGGCAAAATATTGCCTAATTCGATGATAATTTGTTTAAATCACATAGAGAAAAAGGGGATGATAATCGTCAAAATATTGCTAAATTCGATGATTTTTCGTACGAAACCAAATGCAAGAAAATTTGCTTAAAATGCTATATTCTGCGACATTCTGAGATTTGAAGGCCAAATCACATATCGTGATACTACATGAAATAGTATCGAAATATTGGTAAAAATGAATATATTTACGTATTATCAAACTACATGGAAAACGTGAAAAAAGTCACTATTTTACCATATATGGGGATTTTATGACAATGTTGATTTTAACGTCAAAATATTGCTAAATTCGATGATTTTTCGTACGAAACAAAATGCAAAAAAACTTGCTTAAAATGCTATATTATGCGACATTCTGAGATTTGAAGGCCAAATCACATATCGTGATACTACATGAAATAGTATCGAAATATTTGTAAAAATGAATATATTTACGTATTATCAAACTACATGGAAAACGTGAAAAAAGTCACTATTTTACCATATATGAGGATTTTAACTTCAAATCATAGAGCGAGGTTTCGTATTATTTAGATCCAAGAAAAGACATATGACAATGTTGTTTCCAATACAAATGATAAAAATCAATGTGTTTTCATTAGAATTTACTAAAATGTTCCTGATTTTCCGTTTATATTACCGATGGAAGATGTACACGAAAACCGCTCTATTCCGGCTGAAACGTCGATATATGCAATAAAAACAGAACTTCTCCCCTTTTCAATCTCTTTCTCAGTATTTTAACGAGAAACAAATAGTTGATTGAAAATAAAGTTTTTAAGGTTATTATCTAATCAATTATGTGTTTGCATCATTTTTACGTATATATAGTGAATTAATACCCATAAACTGAAAATTCACAAAAACGTGGAAAAACGGCAAAATATTGCCTAATTCGATGATATTTTGTTTAAATCACATAGAGAAAAAGGGGATGATAATCGTCAAAATATTGCTAAATTCGATGATTTTTCGTACGAAACAAAATGCAAGAAAACTTGCTTAAAATGCTATATTATGCGACATTCTGAGATTTGAAGGCCAAATCACATATCGTGATACTACATGAAATAGTATCGAAATATTGGTAAAAATGAATATATTTACGTATTATCAAACTACATGGAAAACGTGAAAAAAGTCACTATTTTACCATATATGAGGATTTTAACTTCAAATCATATAGCGAGGTTTCGTATTATTTAGATCCAAGAAAAGACATATGACAATGTTGTTTCCAATACAAATGATAAAAATCAATGTGTTTTCATTAGAATTTACTAAAATGTTCCTGATTTTCCGTTTATATTACCGATGGAAGATGTACAGGTAAAACCGCTCTATTCCGGCTGAAACGTCGATATATGCAATAAAAACAGAACTTCTCCCCTTTTCAATCTCTTACTCAGTATTTTAGCGAGAAACAAATAGTTGATTGAAAATGAAGTTTTTAAGGTTATTATATAATCAATTATGTGTTTGCATCAATTTTACGTATATATAGTGAATTAATACCCATAAACTGAAAATTCACAAAAACGTGGAAAAACGGTTAAATATTGCCTAATACGATGATATTTTGTTTAAATCACATAGAGGAAAAGGGGATGATAAACGTCAAAATATTGCTAAATTCGATGATTTTTCGTACGAAACAAAATGCAAGAAAACTTGCTTAAAATGCTATATTATTCGACATTCTGAGATTTGAATTCCAAATCACATATCGAGATACTACATGAAGTAGTATCGAAATATTGGTAAAAACGAATATATTTACGTAAAATCACACTACATGGAAAACGTGAAAAAAGTCACTATTTTACCATATATGAGGATTTTAACTTCAAATCATAGAGCGAGGTTTCGTATTATTTAGATCCAAGAAAAGACATATGACAATGTTGTTTCCAATACAAATGATAAAAATCAATGTGTTTTCATTAGAATTAACTAAAATGTTTCTGATTTTCCGCTTATATTACTGATGGAAGATGTACACGAAAACCGCTCTATTCCGGCTGAAACGTCGATATATGCAATAAAAACAGAACTTCTCCCCTTTTCAATCTCTTACTCAGTATTCTAACGAGAAACAAATAGTTGATTGAAAATGAAGTTTTTAAGGTTATTATCTAATCAATTATGTGTTTGCATCATTTTTACGTATATATAGTGAATTAATACCCATTAACTGAAAATTCACAAAAACGTGGAAAACGGCAAAATATTGCCTAATTCGATGATATTTTGTTTAAATCACATAGAGAAAAAGGGGATGATAATCGTCAAAATATTGCTAAATTCGATGATTTTTCGTACGAAACCAAATGCAAGAAAATTTGCTTAAAATGCTATATTCTGCGACATTCTGAGATTTGAAGGCCAAATCACATATCGTGATACTACATGAAATAGTATCGAAATATTGGTAAAAATGAATATATTTACGTATTATCAAACTACATGGAAAACGTGAAAAAAGTCACTATTTTACCATATATGAGGATTTTAACTTCAAATCATAGAGCGAGGTTTCGTATTATTTAGATCCAAGAAAAGACATATGACAATGTTGTTTCCAATACAAATGATAAAAATCAATGTGTTTTCATTAGAATTTACTAAAATGTTCCTGATTTTCTGTTTATATTACCGATGGAAGATGTACAGGTAAAACCGCTCTATTCCGGCTGAAACGTCGATATATGCAATAAAAACAGAACTTCTCCCCTTTTCAATCTCTTACTCAGTATTTTAACGAGAAACAAATAGTTGATTGAAAATGAAGTTTTTAAGGTTATTTTCTAATCAATTATGTGTTTGCATCATTTTTACGTATATATAGTGAATTAATACCCATAAACTGAAAATTCACAAAAACGTGGAAAAACGGTTAAATATTGCCTAATACGATGATATTTTGTTTAAATCACATAGAGGAAAAGGGGATGATGAACGTTAAAATATTGCTAAATTCGATGATTTTTCGTACGAAACAAAATGCAAGAAAACTTGCTTAAAATGCTATATTATTCGACATTCTGAGATTTGAAGGCCAAATCACATATCGTGATACTACATGAAGTAGTATCGAAATATTGGTAAAAACGAATATATTTACGTAAAATCACACTACATAGAAAACGTGAAAAAAGTCACTATTTTACCATATATGAGGATTTTAACTTCAAATCATAGAGCGAGGTTTCGTATTATTTAGATCCAAGAAAAGACATATGACAATGTTGTTTCCAATACAAATGATAAAAATCAATGTGTTTTCATTAGAATTAACTAAAATGTTTCTTATTTTCCGCTTATATTACTGATGGAAGATGTACACGAAAGCCGCTCTATTCCGGCTGAAACGTCGATATATGCAATAAAAACAGAACTTCTCCCCTTTTCAATCTCTTACTCAGTATTTTAACGAGAAACAAATAGTTGATTGAAAATGAAGTTTTTAAGGTTATTATCTAATCAATTATGTGTTTGCATCATTTTTACGTATATATAGTGAATTAATACCCATAAACTGAAAATTCACAAAAACGTGGAAAACGGCAAAATATTGCCTAATTCGATGATATTTTGTTTAAATCACATAGAGAAAAAGGGGATGATAATCGTCAAAATATTGCTAAATTCGATGATTTTTCGTACGAAACCAAATGCAAGAAAATTTGCTTAAAATGCTATATTCTGCGACATTCTGAGATTTGAAGGCCAAATCACATATCGTGATACTATATGAAATAGTATCGAAATATTGGTAAAAATGAATATATTTACGTATTATCAAACTACATGGAAAACGTGAAAAAAGTCACTATTTTACCATATATGAGGATTTTATGACAATGTTGATTTTAACGTCAAAATATTGCTAAATTCGATGATTTTTCGTACGAAACAAAATGCAAGAAAACTTGCTTAAAATGCTATATTATGCGACATTCTGAGATTTGAAGGCCAAATCACATATCGAGATACTACATGAAATAGTATCGAAATATTGGTAAAAATGAATATATTTACGTATTATCAAACTACATGGAAAACGTGAAAAAAAGTCACTATTTTACCATATATGAGGATTTTAACTTCAAATCATAGAGCGAGGTTTCGTATTATTTAGATCCAAGAAAAGACATATGACAATGTTGTTTCCAATACAAATGATAAAAATCAATGTGTTTTCATTAGAACTTACTAAAATGTTCCTGATTTTCTGTTTATATTACCGATGGAAGATGTACAGGTAAAACCGCTCTATTCCGGCTGAAACGTCGATATATGCAATAAAAACAGAACTTCTCCCCTTTTCAATCTCCTACTCAGTATTTTAACGAGAAACAAATAGTTGATTGAAAATGAAGTTTTTAAGGTTATTTTCTAATCAATTATGTGTTTGCATCATTTTTACGTATATATAGTGAATTAATACCCATAAACTGAAAATTCACAAAAACGTGGAAAAACGGTTAAATATTGCCTAATACGATGATATTTTGTTTAAATCACATAGAGGAAAAGGGGATGATGAACGTTAAAATATTGCTAAATTCGATGATTTTTCGTACGAAACAAAATGCAAGAAAACTTGCTTAAAATGCTATATTATTCGACATTCTGAGATTTGAAGGCCAAATCACATATCGTGATACTACATGAAGTAGTATCGAAATATTGGTAAAAACGAATATATTTACGTAAAATCACACTACATGGAAAACGTGAGAAAAGTCACTATTTTACCATATATGAGGATTTTAACTTCAAATCATAGAGCGAGGTTTCGTATTATTTAGATCCAAGAAAAGACATATGACAATGTTGTTTCCAATACAAATGATAAAAATCAATGTGTTTTCATTAGAATTAACTAAAATGTTTCTTATTTTCCGCTTATATTACTGATGGAAGATGTACACGAAAGCCGCTCTATTCCGGCTGAAACGTCGATATATGCAATAAAAACAGAACTTCTCCCCTTTTCAATCTCTTACTCAGTATTTTAACGAGAAACAAATAGTTGATTGAAAATGAAGTTTTTAAGGTTATTATCTAATCAATTATGTGTTTGCATCATTTTTACGTATATATAGTGAATTAATACCCATAAACTGAAAATTCACAAAAACGTGGAAAACGGCAAAATATTGCCTAATTCGATGATATTTTGTTTAAATCACATAGAGAAAAAGGGGATGATAATCGTCAAAATATTGCTAAATTCGATGATTTTTCGTACGAAACCAAATGCAAGAAAATTTGCTTAAAATGCTATATTCTGCGACATTCTGAGATTTGAAGGCCAAATCACATATCGTGATACTACATGAAATAGTATCGAAATATTGGTAAAAATGAATATATTTACGTATTATCAAACTACATGGAAAACGTGAAAAAAGTCACTATTTTACCATATATGGGGATTTTATGACAATGTTGATTTTAACGTCAAAATATTGCTAAATTCGATGATTTTTCGTACGAAACAAAATGCAAAAAAACTTGCTTAAAATGCTATATTATGCGACATTCTGAGATTTGAAGGCCAAATCACATATCGTGATACTACATGAAATAGTATCGAAATATTGGTAAAAATGAATATATTTACGTATTATCAAACTACATGGAAAACGTGAAAAAAGTCACTATTTTACCATATATGAGGATTTTAACTTCAAATCATAGAGCGAGGTTTCGTATTATTTAGATATAAGAAAAGACATATGACAATGTTGTTTCCAATACAAATGATAAAAATCAATGTGTTTTCATTAGAATTTACTAAAATGTTCCTGATTTTCCGTTTATATTACCGATGGAAGATGTACAGGTAAAACCGCTCTATTCCGGCTGAAACGTCGATATATGCAATAAAAACAGAACTTCTCCCCTTTTCAATCTCTTACTCAGTATTTTAGCGAGAAACAAATAGTTGATTGAAAATGAAGTTTTTAAGGTTATTATATAATCAATTATGTGTTTGCATCAATTTTACGTATATATAGTGAATTAATACCCATAAACTGAAAATTCACAAAAACGTGGAAAAACGGTTAAATATTGCCTAATACGATGATATTTTGTTTAAATCACATAGAGGAAAAGGGGATGATAAACGTCAAAATATTGCTAAATTCGATGATTTTTCGTACGAAACAAAATGCAAGAAAACTTGCTTAAAATGCTATATTATTCGACATTCTGAGATTTGAATTCCAAATCACATATCGTGATACTACATGAAGTAGTATCGAAATATTGGTAAAAACGAATATATTTACGTAAAATCACACTACATGGAAAACGTGAAAAAAGTCACTATTTTACCATATATGAGGATTTTAACTTCAAATCATAGAGCGAGGTTTCGTATTATTTAGATCCAAGAAAAGACATATGACAATGTTGTTTCCAATACAAATGATAAAAATCAATGTGTTTTCATTAGAATTAACTAA
Organism: Procambarus clarkii; assembly: GCF_040958095.1. Lineage (NCBI taxonomy): Eukaryota > Metazoa > Arthropoda > Malacostraca > Decapoda > Cambaridae > Procambarus > Procambarus clarkii. The sequence continues at coordinate 255,921 of NW_027189194.1, forward strand.
AATGTTTCTGATTTTCCGCTTATATTACTGATGGAAGATGTACACGAAAACCGCTCTATTCCGGCTGAAACGTCGATATATGCAATAAAAACAGAACTTCTCCCCTTTTCAATCTCTTACTCAGTATTCTAACGAGAAACAAATAGTTGATTGAAAATGAAGTTTTTAAGGTTATTATCTAATCAATTATGTGTTTGCATCATTTTTACGTATATATAGTGAATTAATACCCATTAACTGAAAATTCACAAAAACGTGGAAAACGGCAAAATATTGCCTAATTCGATGATATATTTTGTTTAAATCACATAGAGAAAAAGGGGATGATAATCGTCAAAATATTGCTAAATTCGATGATTTTTTGTACGAAACCAAATGCAAGAAAATTTGCTTAAAATGCTATATTCTGCGACATTCTGAGATTTGAAGGCCAAATCACATATCGTGATACTACATGAAATAGTATCGAAATATTGGTAAAAATGAATATATTTACGTATTATCAAACTACATGGAAAACGTGAAAAAAGTCACTATTTTACCATATATGAGGATTTTAACTTCAAATCATAGAGCAAGGTTTCGTATTATTTAGATCCAAGAAAAGACATATGACAATGTTGTTTCCAATACAAATGATAAAAATCAATGTGTTTTCATTAGAATTTACTAAAATGTTCCTGATTTTCTGTTTATATTACCGATGGAAGATGTACAGGTAAAACCGCTCTATTCCGGCTGAAACGTCGATATATGCAATAAAAACAGAACTTCTCCCCTTTTCAATCTCTTACTCAGTATTTTAACGAGAAACAAATAGTTGATTGAAAATGAAGTTTTTAAGGTTATTTTCTAATCAATTATGTGTTTGCATCATTTTTACGTATATATAGTGAATTAATACCCATAAACTGAAAATTCACAAAAACGTGGAAAAACGGTTAAATATTGCCTAATACGATGATATTTTGTTTAAATCACATAGAGGAAAAGGGGATGATGAACGTTAAAATATTGCTAAATTCGATGATTTTTCGTACGAAACAAAATGCAAGAAAACTTGCTTAAAATGCTATATTATTCGACATTCTGAGATTTGAAGGCCAAATCACATATCGTGATACTACATGAAGTAGTATCGAAATATTGGTAAAAACGAATATATTTACGTAAAATCACACTACATAGAAAACGTGAAAAAAGTCACTATTTTACCATATATGAGGATTTTAACTTCAAATCATAGAGCGAGGTTTCGTATTATTTAGATCCAAGAAAAGACATATGACAATGTTGTTTCCAATACAAATGATAAAAATCAATGTGTTTTCATTAGAATTAACTAAAATGTTTCTTATTTTCCGCTTATATTACTGATGGAAGATGTACACGAAAGCCGCTCTATTCCGGCTGAAACGTCGATATATGCAATAAAAACAGAACTTCTCCCCTTTTCAATCTCTTACTCAGTATTTTAACGAGAAACAAATAGTTGATTGAAAATGAAGTTTTTAAGGTTATTATCTAATCAATTATGTGTTTGCATCATTTTTACGTATATATAGTGAATTAATACCCATAAACTGAAAATTCACAAAAACGTGGAAAACGGCAAAATATTGCCTAATTCGATGATATTTTGTTTAAATCACATAGAGAAAAAGGGGATGATAATCGTCAAAATATTGCTAAATTCGATGATTTTTCGTACGAAACCAAATGCAAGAAAATTTGCTTAAAATGCTATATTCTGCGACATTCTGAGATTTGAAGGCCAAATCACATATCGTGATACTACATGAAATAGTATCGAAATATTGGTAAAAATGAATATATTTACGTATTATCAAACTACATGGAAAACGTGAAAAAATTCACTATTTTACCATATATGGGGATTTTATGACAATGTTGATTTTAACGTCAAAATATTGCTAAATTCGATGATTTTTCGTACGAAACAAAATGCAAAAAAACTTGCTTAAAATGCTATATTATGCGACATTCTGAGATTTGAAGGCCAAATCACATATCGTGATACTACATGAAATAGTATCGAAATATTGGTAAAAATGAATATATTTACGTATTATCAAACTACATGGAAAACGTGAAAAAAGTCACTATTTTACCATATATGAGGATTTTAACTTCAAATCATAGAGCGAGGTTTCGTATTATTTAGATATAAGAAAAGACATATGACAATGTTGTTTCCAATACAAATGATAAAAATCAATGTGTTTTCATTAGAATTTACTAAAATGTTCCTGATTTTCCGTTTATATTACCGATGGAAGATGTACAGGTAAAACCGCTCTATTCCGGCTGAAACGTCGATATATGCAATAAAAACAGAACTTCTCCCCTTTTCAATCTCTTACTCAGTATTTTAGCGAGAAACAAATAGTTGATTGAAAATGAAGTTTTTAAGGTTATTATATAATCAATTATGTGTTTGCATCAATTTTACGTATATATAGTGAATTAATACCCATAAACTGAAAATTCACAAAAACGTGGAAAAACGGTTAAATATTGCCTAATACGATGATATTTTGTTTAAATCACATAGAGGAAAAGGGGATGATAAACGTCAAAATATTGCTAAATTCGATGATTTTTCGTACGAAACAAAATGCAAGAAAACTTGCTTAAAATGCTATATTATTCGACATTCTGAGATTTGAATTCCAAATCACATATCGTGATACTACATGAAGTAGTATCGAAATATTGGTAAAAACGAATATATTTACGTAAAATCACACTACATGGAAAACGTGAAAAAAGTCACTATTTTACCATATATGAGGATTTTAACTTCAAATCATAGAGCGAGGTTTCGTATTATTTAGATCCAAGAAAAGACATATGACAATGTTGTTTCCAATACAAATGATAAAAATCAATGTGTTTTCATTAGAATTAACTAAAATGTTTCTGATTTTCCGCTTATATTACTGATGGAAGATGTACACGAAAACCGCTCTATTCCGGCTGAAACGTCGATATATGCAATAAAAACAGAACTTCTCCCCTTTTCAATCTCTTACTCAGTATTCTAACGAGAAACAAATAGTTGATTGAAAATGAAGTTTTTAAGGTTATTATCTAATCAATTATGTGTTTGCATCATTTTTACGTATATATAGTGAATTAATACCCATTAACTGAAAATTCACAAAAACGTGGAAAACGGCAAAATATTGCCTAATTCGATGATATATTTTGTTTAAATCACATAGAGAAAAAGGGGATGATAATCGTCAAAATATTGCTAAATTCGATGATTTTTTGTACGAAACCAAATGCAAGAAAATTTGCTTAAAATGCTATATTCTGCGACATTCTGAGATTTGAAGGCCAAATCACATATCGTGATACTACATGAAATAGTATCGAAATATTGGTAAAAATGAATATATTTACGTATTATCAAACTACATGGAAAACGTGAAAAAAGTCACTATTTTACCATATATGAGGATTTTAACTTCAAATCATAGAGCGAGGTTTCGTATTATTTAGATCCAAGAAAAGACATATGACAATGTTGTTTCCAATACAAATGATAAAAATCAATGTGTTTTCATTAGAATTTACTAAAATGTTCCTGATTTTCTGTTTATATTACCGATGGAAGATGTACAGGTAAAACCGCTCTATTCCGGCTGAAACGTCGATATATGCAATAAAAACAGAACTTCTCCCCTTTTCAATCTCTTACTCAGTATTTTAACGAGAAACAAATAGTTGATTGAAAATGAAGTTTTTAAGGTTATTTTCTAATCAATTATGTGTTTGCATCATTTTTACGTATATATAGTGAATTAATACCCATAAACTGAAAATTCACAAAAACGTGGAAAAACGGTTAAATATTGCCTAATACGATGATATTTTGTTTAAATCACATAGAGGAAAAGGGGATGATGAACGTTAAAATATTGCTAAATTCGATGATTTTTCGTACGAAACAAAATGCAAGAAAACTTGCTTAAAATGCTATATTATTCGACATTCTGAGATTTGAAGGCCAAATCACATATCGTGATACTACATGAAGTAGTATCGAAATATTGGTAAAAACGAATATATTTACGTAAAATCACACTACATGGAAAACGTGAAAAAAGTCACTATTTTACCATATATGAGGATTTTAACTTCAAATCATAGAGCGAGGTTTCGTATTATTTAGATCCAAGAAAAGACATATGACAATGTTGTTTCCAATACAAATGATAAAAATCAATGTGTTTTCATTAGAATTAACTAAAATGTTTCTTATTTTCCGCTTATATTACTGATGGAAGATGTACACGAAAGCCGCTCTATTCCGGCTGAAACGTCGATATATGCAATAAAAACAGAACTTCTCCCCTTTTCAATCTCTTACTCAGTATTTTAACGAGAAACAAATAGTTGATTGAAAATGAAGTTTTTAAGGTTATTATCTAATCAATTATGTGTTTGCATCATTTTTACGTATATATAGTGAATTAATACCCATAAACTGAAAATTCACAAAAACGTGGAAAACGGCAAAATATTGCCTAATTCAATGATATTTTGTTTAAATCACATAGAGAAAAAGGGGATGATAATCGTCAAAATATTGCTAAATTCGATGATATTTCGTACGAAACCAAATGCAAGAAAATTTGCTTAAAATGCTATATTCTGCGACATTCTGAGATTTGAAGGCCAAATCACATATCGTGATACTACATGAAATAGTATCGAAATATTGGTAAAAATGAATATATTTACGTATTATCAAACTACATGGAAAACGTGAAAAAAGTCACTATTTTACCATATATGGGGATTTTATGACAATGTTGATTTTAACGTCAAAATATTGCTAAATTCGATGATTTTTCGTACGAAACAAAATGCAAAAAAACTTGCTTAAAATGCTATATTATGCGACATTCTGAGATTTGAAGGCCAAATCACATATCGTGATACTACATGAAATAGTATCGAAATATTGGTACAAATGAATATATTTACGTATTATCAAACTACATGGAAAACGTGAAAAAAGTCACTATTTTACCATATATGAGGATTTTAACTTCAAATCATAGAGCGAGGTTTCGTATTATTTAGATCCAAGAAAAGACATATGACAATGTTGTTTCCAATACAAATGATAAAAATCAATGTGTTTTCATTAGAATTTACTAAAATGTTCCTGATTTTCCGTTTATATTACCGATGGAAGATGTACACGAAAACCGCTCTATTCCGGCTGAAACGTCGATATATGCAATAAAAACAGAACTTCTCCCCTTTTCAATCTCTTTCTCAGTATTTTAACGAGAAACAAATAGTTGATTGAAAATAAAGTTTTTAAGGTTATTATCTAATCAATTATGTGTTTGCATCATTTTTACGTATATATAGTGAATTAATACCCATAAACTGAAAATTCACAAAAACGTGGAAAAACGGCAAAATATTGCCTAATTCGATGATATTTTGTTTAAATCACATAGAGAAAAAGGGGATGATAATCGTCAAAATATTGCTAAATTCGATGATTTTTCGTACGAAACAAAATGCAAGAAAACTTGCTTAAAATGCTATATTATGCGACATTCTGAGATTTGAAGGCCAAATCACATATCGTGATACTACATGAAATAGTATCGAAATATTGGTAAAAATGAATATATTTACGTATTATCAAACTACATGGAAAACGTGAAAAAAGTCACTATTTTACCATATATGAGGATTTTAACTTCAAATCATATAGCAAGGTTTCGTATTATTTAGATCCAAGAAAAGACATATGACAATGTTGTTTCCAATACAAATGATAAAAATCAATGTGTTTTCATTAGAATTTACTAAAATGTTCCTGATTTTCCGTTTATATTACCGATGGAAGATGTACAGGTAAAACCGCTCTATTCCGGCTGAAACGTCGATATATGCAATAAAAACAGAACTTCTCCCCTTTTCAATCTCTTACTCAGTATTTTAGCGAGAAACAAATAGTTGATTGAAAATGAAGTTTTTAAGGTTATTATATAATCAATTATGTGTTTGCATCAATTTTACGTATATATAGTGAATTAATACCCATAAACTGAAAATTCACAAAAACGTGGAAAAACGGTTAAATATTGCCTAATACGATGATATTTTGTTTAAATCACATAGAGGAAAAGGGGATGATAAACGTCAAAATATTGCTAAATTCGATGATTTTTCGTACGAAACAAAATGCAAGAAAACTTGCTTAAAATGCTATATTATTCGACATTCTGAGATTTGAATTCCAAATCACATATCGTGATACTACATGAAGTAGTATCGAAATATTGGTAAAAACGAATATATTTACGTAAAATCACACTACATGGAAAACGTGAAAAAAGTCACTATTTTACCATATATGAGGATTTTAACTTCAAATCATAGAGCGAGGTTTCGTATTATTTAGATCCAAGAAAAGACATATGACAATGTTGTTTCCAATACAAATGATAAAAATCAATGTGATTTCATTAGAATTAACTAAAATGTTTCTGATTTTCCGCTTATATTACTGATGGAAGATGTACACGAAAACCGCTCTATTCCGGCTGAAACGTCGATATATGCAATAAAAACAGAACTTCTCCCCTTTTCAATCTCTTACTCAGTATTCTAACGAGAAACAAATAGTTGATTGAAAATGAAGTTTTTAAGGTTATTATCTAATCAATTATGTGTTTGCATCATTTTTACGTATATATAGTGAATTAATACCCATTAACTGAAAATTCACAAAAACGTGGAAAACGGCAAAATATTGCCTAATTCGATGATATTTTGTTTAAATCACATAGAGAAAAAGGGGATGATAATCGTCAAAATATTGCTAAATTCGATGATTTTTCGTACGAAACCAAATGCAAGAAAATTTGCTTAAAATGCTATATTCTGCGACATTCTGAGATTTGAAGGCCAAATCACATATCGTGATACTACATGAAATAGTATCGAAATATTGGTAAAAATGAATATATTTACGTATTATCAAACTACATGGAAAACGTGAAAAAAGTCACTATTTTACCATATATGAGGATTTTAACTTCAAATCATAGAGCGAGGTTTCGTATTATTTAGATCCAAGAAAAGACATATGACAATGTTGTTTCCAATACAAATGATAAAAATCAATGTGTTTTCATTAGAATTTACTAAAATGTTCCTGATTTTCTGTTTATATTACCGATGGAAGATGTACAGGTAAAACCGCTCTATTCCGGCTGAAACGTCGATATATGCAATAAAAACAGAACTTCTCCCCTTTTCAATCTCTTACTCAGTATTTTAACGAGAAACAAATAGTTGATTGAAAATGAAGTTTTTAAGGTTATTTTCTAATCAATTATGTGTTTGCATCATTATTACGTATATATAGTGAATTAATACCCATAAACTGAAAATTCACAAAAACGTGGAAAAACGGTTAAATATTGCCTAATACGATGATATTTTGTTTAAATCACATAGAGGAAAAGGGGATGATGAACGTTAAAATATTGCTAAATTCGATGATTTTTCGTACGAAACAAAATGCAAGAAAACTTGCTTAAAATGCTATATTATTCGACATTCTGAGATTTGAAGGCCAAATCACATATCGTGATACTACATGAAGTAGTATCGAAATATTGGTAAAAACGAATATATTTACGTAAAATCACACTACATGGAAAACGTGAAAAAAGTCACTATTTTACCATATATGAGGATTTTAACTTCAAATCATAGAGCGAGGTTTCGTATTATTTAGATCCAAGAAAAGACATATGACAATGTTGTTTCCAATACAAATGATAAAAATCAATGTGTTTTCATTAGAATTAACTAAAATGTTTCTTATTTTCCGCTTATATTACTGATGGAAGATGTACACGAAAGCCGCTCTATTCCGGCTGAAACGTCGATATATGCAATAAAAACAGAACTTCTCCCCTTTTCAATCTCTTACTCAGTATTTTAACGAGAAACAAATAGTTGATTGAAAATGAAGTTTTTAAGGTTATTATCTAATCAATTATGTGTTTGCATCATTTTTACGTATATATAGTGAATTAATACCCATAAACTGAAAATTCACAAAAACGTGGAAAACGGCAAAATATTGCCTAATTCGATGATATTTTGTTTAAATCACATAGAGAAAAAGGGGATGATAATCGTCAAAATATTGCTAAATTCGATGATTTTTCGTACGAAACCAAATGCAAGAAAATTTGCTTAAAATGCTATATTCTGCGACATTCTGAGATTTGAAGGCCAAATCACATATTGTGATACTACATGAAATAGTATCGAAATATTGGTAAAAATGAATATATTTACGTATTATCAAACTACATGGAAAACGTGAAAAAAGTCACTATTTTACCATATATGGGGATTTTATGACAATGTTGATTTTAACGTCAAAATATTGCTAAATTCGATGATTTTTCGTACGAAACAAAATGCAAAAAAACTTGCTTAAAATGCTATATTATGCGACATTCTGAGATTTGAAGGCCAAATCACATATCGTGATACTACATGAAATAGTATCGAAATATTGGTAAAAATGAATATATTTACGTATTATCACACTACATGGAAAACGTGAAATAAGTCACTATTTTACCATATATGAGGATTTTAACTTCAAATCATAGAGCGAGGTTTCGTATTATTTAGATCCAAGAAAAGACATATGACAATGTTGTTTCCAATACAAATGATAAAAATCAATGTGTTTTCATTAGAATTTACTAAAATGTTCCTGATTTTCCGTTTATATTACCGATGGAAGATGTACACGAAAACCGCTCTATTCCGGCTGAAACGTCGATATATGCAATAAAAACAGAACTTCTCCCCTTTTCAATCTCTTTCTCAGTATTTTAACGAGAAACAAATAGTTGATTGAAAATAAAGTTTTTAAGGTTATTATCTAATCAATTATGTGTTTGCATCATTTTTACGTATATATAGTAAATTAATACCCATAAACTGAAAATTCACAAAAACGTGGAAAAACGGCAAAATATTGCCTAATTCGATGATATTTTGTTTAAATCACAAAGAGAAAAAGGGGATGATAATCGTCAAAATATTGCTAAATTCGATGATTTTTCGTACGAAACAAAATGCAAGAAAACTTGCTTAAAATGCTATATTATGCGACATTCTGAGATTTGAAGGCCAAATCACATATCGTGATACTACATGAAATAGTATCGAAATATTGGTAAAAATGAATATATTTACGTATTATCAAACTACATGGAAAACGTGAAAAAAGTCACTATTTTACCATATATGAGGATTTTAACTTCAAATCATATAGCGAGGTTTCGTATTATTTAGATCCAAGAAAAGACATATGACAATGTTGTTTCCAATACAAATGATAAAAATCAATGTGTTTTCATTAGAATTTACTAAAATGTTCCTGATTTTCCGTTTATATTACCGATGGAAGATGTACAGGTAAAACCGCTCTATTCCGGCTGAAACGTCGATATATGCAATAAAAACAGAACTTCTCCCCTTTTCAATCTCTTACTCAGTATTTTAGCGAGAAACAAATAGTTGATTGAAAATGAAGTTTTTAAGGTTATTATATAATCAATTATGTGTTTGCATCAATTTTACGTATATATAGTGAATTAATACCCATAAACTGAAAATTCACAAAAACGTGGAAAAACGGTTAAATATTGCCTAATACGATGATATTTTGTTTAAATCACATAGAGGAAAAGGGGATGATAAACGTCAAAATATTGCTAAATTCGATGATTTTTCGTACGAAACAAAATGCAAGAAAACTTGCTTAAAATGCTATATTATTCGACATTCTGAGATTTGAATTCCAAATCACATATCGTGATACTACATGAAGTAGTATCGAAATATTGGTAAAAACGAATATATTTACGTAAAATCACACTACATGGAAAACGTGAAAAAAGTCACTATTTTACCATATATGAGGATTTTAACTTCAAATCATAGAGCGAGGTTTCGTATTATTTAGATCCAAGAAAAGACATATGACAATGTTGTTTCCAATACAAATGATAAAAATCAATGTGTTTTCATTAGAATTAACTAAAATGTTTCTGATTTTCCGCTTTATTACTGATGGAAGATGTACACGAAAACCGCTCTATTCCGGCTGAAACGTCGATATATGCAATAAAAACAGAACTTCTCCCCTTTTCAATCTCTTACTCAGTATTCTAACGAGAATCAAATAGTTGATTGAAAATGAAGTTTTTAAGGTTATTATCTAATCAATTATGTGTTTGCATCATTTTTACGTATATATAGTGAATTAATACCCATTAACTGAAAATTCACAAAAACGTGGAAAACGGCAAAATATTGCCTAATTCGATGATATTTTGTTTAAATCACATAGAGAAAAAGGGGATGATAATCGTCAAAATATTGCTAAATTCGATGATTTTTCGTACGAAACCAAATGCAAGAAAATTTGCTTAAAATGCTATATTCTGCGACATTCTGAGATTTGAAGGCCAAATCACATATCGTGATTCTACATGAAATAGTATCGAAATATTGGTAAAAATGAATATATTTACGTATTATCAAACTACATGGATAACGTGAAAAAAGTCACTATTTTACCATAAATGAGGATTTTAACTTCAAATCATAGAGCGAGGTTTCGTATTATTTAGATCCAAGAAAAGACATATGACAATGTTGTTTCCAATACAAATGATAAAAATCAATGTGTTTTCATTAGAATTTACTAAAATGTTCCTGATTTTCTGTTTATATTACCGATGGAAGATGTACAGGTAAAACCGCTCTATTCCGGCTGAAACGTCGATATATGCAATAAAAACAGAACTTCTCCCCTTTTCAATCTCTTACTCAGTATTTTAACGAGAAACAAATAGTTGATTGAAAATGAAGTTTTTAAGGTTATTTTCTAATCAATTATGTGTTTGCATCATTTTTACGTATATATAGTGAATTAATACCCATAAACTGAAAATTCACAAAAACGTGGAAAAACGGTTAAATATTGCCTAATACGATGATATTTTGTTTAAATCACATAGAGGAAAAGGGGATGATGAACGTTAAAATATTGCTAAATTCGATGATTTTTCGTACGAAACAAAATGCAAGAAAACTTGCTTAAAATGCTGTATTATTCGACATTCTGAGATTTGAAGGCCAAATCACATATCGTGATACTACATGAAGTAGTATCGAAATATTGGTAAAAACGAATATATTTACGTAAAATCACACTACATGGAAAACGTGAAAAAAGTCACTATTTTACCATATATGAGGATTTTAACTTCAAATCATAGAGCGAGGTTTCGTATTATTTAGATCCAAGAAAAGACATATGACAATGTTGTTTCCAATACAAATGATAAAAATCAATGTGTTTTCATTAGAATTAACTAAAATGTTTCTTATTTTCCGCTTATATTACTGATGGAAGATGTACACGAAAGCCGCTGTATTCCGGCTGAAACGTCGATATATGCAATAAAAACAGAACTTCTCCCCTTTTCAATCTCTTACTCAGTATTTTAACGAGAAACAAATAGTTGATTGAAAATGAAGTTTTTAAGGTTATTATCTAATCAATTATGTGTTTGCATCATTTTTACGTATATATAGTGAATTAATACCCATAAACTGAAAATTCACAAAAACGTGGAAAACGGCAAAATATTGCCTAATTCGATGATATTTTGTTTAAATCACATAGAGAAAAAGGGGATGATAATCGTCAAAATATTGCTAAATTCGATGATTTTTCGTACGAAACCAAATGCAAGAAAATTTGCTTAAAATGCTATATTCTGCGACATTCTGAGATTTGAAGGCCAAATCACATATCGTGATACTACATGAAATAGTATCGAAATATTGGTAAAAATGAATATATTTACGTATTATCAAACTACATGGAAAACGTGAAAAAAGTCACTATTTTACCATATATGGGGATTTTATGACAATGTTGATTTTAACGTCAAAATATTGCTAAATTCGATGATTTTTCGTACGAAACAAAATGCAAAAAAACTTGCTTAAAATGCTATATTATGCGACATTCTGAGATTTGAAGGCCAAATCACATATCGTGATACTACATGAAATAGTATCGAAATATTGGTAAAAATGAATATATTTACGTATTATCAAACTACATGGAAAACGTGAAAAAAGTCACTATTTTACCATATATGAGGATTTTAACTTCAAATCATAGAGCGAGGTTTCGTATTATTTAGATCCAAGAAAAGACATATGACAATGTTGTTTCCAATACAAATGATAAAAATCAATGTGTTTTTATTAGAATTTACTAAAATGTTCCTGATTTTCCGTTTATATTACCGATGGAAGATGTACACGAAAACCGCTCTATTCCGGCTGAAACGTCGATATATGCAATAAAAACAGAACTTCTCCCCTTTTCAATCTCTTTCTCAGTATTTTAACGAGAAACAAATAGTTGATTGAAAATAAAGTTTTTAAGGTTATTATCTAATCAATTATGTGTTTGCATCATTTTTACGTATATATAGTGAATTAATACCCATAAACTGAAAATTCACAAAAACGTGGAAAAACGGCAAAATATTGCCTAATTCGATGATATTTTGTTTAAATCACATAGAGAAAAAGGGGATGATAATCGTCAAAATATTGCTAAATTCGATGATTTTTCGTACGAAACAAAATGCAAGAAAACTTGCTTAAAATGCTATATTATGCGACATTCTGAGATTTGAAGGCCAAATCACATATCGTGATACTACATGAAATAGTATCGAAATATTGGTAAAAATGAATATATTTACGTATTATCAAACTACTTGGAAAACGTGAAAAAAGTCACTATTTTACCATATATGAGGATTTTAACTTCAAATCATAGAGCGAGGTTTCGTATTATTTAGATCCAAGAAAAGACATATGACAATGTTGTTTCCAATACAAATGATAAAAATCAATGTGTTTTCATCAGAATTTACTAAAATGTTCCTGATTTTCCGTTTATATTACCGATGGAAGATGTACAGGTAAAACCGCTCTATTCCGGCTGAAACGTCGATATATGCAATAAAAACAGAACTTCTCCCCTTTTCAATCTCTTACTCAGTATTTTAGCGAGAAACAAATAGTTGATTGAAAATGAAGTTTTTAAGGTTATTATATAATCAATTATGTGTTTGCATCAATTTTACGTATATATAGTGAATTAATACCCATAAACTGAAAATTCACAAAAACGTGGAAAAACGGTTAAATATTGCCTAATACGATGATATTTTGTTTAAATCACATAGAGGAAAAGGGGATGATAAACGTCAAAATATTGCTAAATTCGATGATTTTTCGTACGAAACAAAATGCAAGAAAACTTGCTTAAAATGCTATATTATTCGACATTCTGAGATTTGAATTCCAAATCACATATCGTGATACTACATGAAGTAGTATCGAAATATTGGTAAAAACGAATATATTTACGTAAAATCACACTACATGGAAAACGTGAAAAAAGTCACTATTTTACCATATATGAGGATTTTAACTTCAAATCATAGAGCGAGGTTTCGTATTATTTAGATCCAAGAAAAGACATATGACAATGTTGTTTCCAATACAAATGATAAAAATCAATGTGTTTTCATTAGAATTAACTAAAATGTTTCTGATTTTCCGTTTATATTACCGATGGAAGATGTACAGGTAAAACCGCTCTATTCCGGCTGAAACGTCGATATATGCAATAAAAACAGAACTTCTCCCCTTTTCAATCTCTTACTCAGTATTTTAGCGAGAAACAAATAGTTGATTGAAAATGAAGTTTTTAAGGTTATTATATAATCAATTATGTGTTTGCATCAATTTTACGTATATATAGTGAATTAATACCCATAAACTGAAAATTCACAAAAACGTGGAAAAACGGTTAAATATTGCCTAATACGATGATATTTTGTTTAAATCACATAGAGGAAAAGGGGATGATAAACGTCAAAATATTGCTAAATTCGATGATTTTTCGTACGAAACAAAATGCAAGAAAACTTGCTTAAAATGCTATATTATTCGACATTCTGAGATTTGAATTCCAAATCACATATCGTGATACTACATGAAGTAGTATCGAAATATTGGTAAAAACGAATATATTTACGTAAAATCACACTACATGGAAAACGTGAAAAAAGTCACTATTTTACCATATATGAGGATTTTAACTTCAAATCATAGAGCGAGGTTTCGTATTATTTAGATCCAAGAAAAGACATATGACAATGTTGTTTCCAATACAAATGATAAAAATCAATGTGTTTTCATTAGAATTAACTAAAATGTTTCTGATTTTCCGCTTATATTACTGATGGAAGATGTACACGAAAACCGCTCTATTCCGGCTGAAACGTCGATATATGCTATAAAAACAGAACTTCTCCCCTTTTCAATCTCTTGCTCAGTATTTTAACGAGAAACAAATAGTTGATTGAAAATGAAGTTTTTAAGGTTATTTTCTAATCAATTATGTGTTTGCATCATTTTTACGTATATATAGTGAATTAATACCCATAAACTGAAAATTCACAAAAACGTGGAAAAACGGTTAAATATTGCCTAATACGATGATATTTTGTTTAAATCACATAGAGGAAAAGGGGATGATGAACGTTAAAATATTGCTAAATTCGATGATTTTTCGTACGAAACAAAATGCAAGAAAACTTGCTTAAAATGCTATATTATTCGACATTCTGAGATTTGAAGGCCAAATCACATATCGTGATACTACATGAAATAGTATCGAAATATTGGTAAAAATGAATATATTTACGTATTATCAAACTACATGGAAAACGTGAAAAAAGTCACTATTTTACCATATATGAGGATTTTATGACAATGTTGATTTTAACGTCAAAATATTGCTAAATTCGATGATTTTTCGTACGAAACAAAATGCAAGAAAACTTGCTTAAAATGCTATATTATGCGACATTCTGAGATTTGAAGGCCAAATCACATATCGTGATACTACATGAAATAGTATCGAAATATTGGTAAAAATGAATATATTTACGTATTATCAAACTACATGGAAAACGTGAAAAAAGTCACTATTTTACCATATATGAGGATTTTAGCTTCAAATCATAGAGCGAGGTTTCGTATTATTTAGATCCAAGAAAAGACATATGACAATGTTGTTTCCAATACAAATGATAAAAATCAATGTGTTTTCATTAGAATTAGTTCCTGATTTTCCGTTTATATTACCGATGGAAGATGTACACGAAAACCGCTCTATTCCGGCTGAAACGTCGATATATGCAATAAAAACAGAACTTCTCCCCTTTTCAATCTCTTACTCAGTATTTTAACGAGAAACAAATAGTTGATTGAAAATGAAGTTTTTAAGGTTATTATCTAATCAATTATGTGTTTGCATCATTTTTACGTATATATAGTGAATTAATACCCATAAACTGAAAATTCACAAAAACGTGGAAAACGGCAAAATGTTGCCTAATTCGATGATATTTTGTTTAAATCACATAGAGAAAAAGGGGAAGATAATCGTCAAAATATTGCTAAATTCGATGATTTTTCGTACGAAACCAAATGCAAGAAAATTTGCTTAAAATGCTATATTATTCGACATTCTGAGATTTGAAGGCCAAATCACATATCGTGATACTACATGAAATAGTATCGAAATATTGGTAAAAATGAATATATTTACGTATTATCAAACTACATGGAAAACGTGAAAAAAGTCACTATTTTACCATATATGAGGATTTTAACTTCAAATCATAGAGCGAGGTTTCGTATTATTTAGATCCAAGAAAAGACATATGACAATGTTGTGTCCAATACAAATGATAAAAATCAATGTGTTTTCATTAGAATTTACTAAAATGTTCCTGATTTTCCGTTTATATTACCGATGGAAGATGTACACGAAAACCGCTCTATTCCGGCTGAAACGTCGATATATGCAATAAAAACAGAACTTCTCCCCTTTTCAATCTCTTTCTCAGTATTTTAACGAGAAACAAATAGTTGATTGAAAATGAAGTTTTTAAGGTTATTATCTAATCAATTATGTGTTTGCATCATTTTTATGTATATATAGTGAATTAATACCCATAAACTGAAAATTCACAAAAACGTGGAAAAACGGCAAAATATTGCCTAATTCGATGATATTTTGTTTAAATCACATAGAGATAAAGGGGATGATAATCGTCAAAATATTGCTAAATTCGATGATTTTTCGTACGAAACCAAATGCAAGAAAATTTGCTTAAAATGCTATATTCTGCGACATTCTGAGATTTGAAGGCCAAATCACATATCGTGATACTACATGAAATAGTATCGAAATATTGGTAAAAATTAATATATTTACGTATTATCAAACTACATGGAAAACGTGAAAAAAGTCACTATTTTACCATATATGAGGATTTTAACTTCAAATCATAGAGCGAGGTTTCGTATTATTTAGATCCAAGAAAAGACATATGACAATGTTGTGTCCAATACAAATGTTAAAATCAATGTGTTTTCATTAGAATTTACTAAAATGTTCCTGATTTTCCGTTTATATTACCGATGGAAGATGTACACGAAAACCGCTCTATTCCGGCTGAAACGTCGATATATGCAATAAAAACAGAACTTCTCCCCTTTTCAATCTCTTTCTCAGTATTTTAACGAGAAACAAATAGTTGATTGAAAATGAAGTTTTTAAGGTTATTATCTAATCAATTATGTGTTTGCATCATTTTTATGTATATATAGTGAATTAATACCCATAAACTGAAAATTCACAAAAACGTGGAAAAACGGCAAAATATTGCCTAATTCGATGATATTTTGTTTAAATCACATAGAGATAAAGGGGATGATAATCGTCAAAATATTGCTAAATTCGATGATTTTTCGTACGAAACCAAATGCAAGAAAATTTGCTTAAAATGCTATATTCTGCGACATTCTGAGATTTGAAGGCCAAATCACATATCGTGATACTACATGAAATAGTATCGAAATATTGGTAAAAATTAATATATTTACGTATTATCAAACTACATGGAAAACGTGAAAAAAGTCACTATTTTACCATATATGAGGATTTTAACTTCAAATCATAGAGCGAGGTTTCGTATTATTTAGATCCAAGAAAAGACATATGACAATGTTGTTTCCAATACAAATGATAAAAATCAATGTGTTTTCATTAGAATTTACTAAAATGTTCCTGATTTTCTGTTTATATTACCGATGGAAGATGTACAGGTAAAACCGCTCTATTCCGGCTGAAACGTCGATATATGCAATAAAAACAGAACTTCTCCCCTTTTCAATCTCTTACTCAGTATTTTAACGAGAAACAAATAGTTGATTGAAAATGAAGTTTTTAAGGTTATTTTCTAATCAATTATGTGTTTGCATCATTTTTACGTATATATAGTGAATTAATACCCATAAACTGAAAGTTCACAAAAACGTGGAAAAACGGTTAAATATTGCCTAATACGATGATATTTTGTTTAAATCACATAGAGGAAAAGGGGATGATGAACGTTAAAATATTGCTAAATTCGATGATTTTTCGTACAAAACAAAATGCAAGAAAACTTGCTTAAAATGCTATATTATTCGACATTCTGAGATTTGAAGGCCAAATCACATATCGTGATACTACATGAAGTAGTATCGAAATATTGGTAAAAACGAATATATTTACGTAAAATCACACTACATGGAAAACGTGAAAAAAGTCACTATTTTACCATATATGAGGATTTTAACTTCAAATCATAGAGCGAGGTTTCGTATTATTTAGATCCAAGAAAAGACATATGACAATGTTGTTTCCAATACAAATGATAAAAATCAATGTGTTTTCATTAGAATTAACTAAAATGTTTCTTATTTTCCGCTTATATTACTGATGGAAGATGTACACGAAAGCCGCTCTATTCCGGCTGAAACGTCGATATATGCAATAAAAACAGAACTTCTCCCCTTTTCAATCTCTTACTCAGTATTTTAACGAGAAACAAATAGTTGATTGAAAATGAAGTTTTTAAGGTTATTATCTAATCAATTATGTGTTTGCATCATTTTTACGTATATATAGTGAATTAATACCCATAAACTGAAAATTCACAAAAACGTGGAAAACGGCAAAATATTGCCTAATTCGATGATATTTTGTTTAAATCACATAGAGAAAAAGGGGATGATAATCGTCAAAATATTGCTAAATTCGATGATTTTTCGTACGAAACCAAATGCAAGAAAATTTGCTTAAAATGCTATATTCTGCGACATTCTGAGATTTGAAGGCCAAATCACATATCGTGATACTACATGAAATAGTATCGAAATATTGGTAAAAATGAATATATTTACGTATTATCAAACTACATGGAAAACGTGAAAAAAAGTCACTATTTTACCATATATGGGGATTTTATGACAATGTTGATTTTAACATCAAAATATTGCTAAATTCGATGATTTTTCGTACGAAACAAAATGCAAAAAAACTTGCTTAAAATGCTATATTATGCGACATTCTTTGATTTGAAGGCCAAATCACATATCGTGATACTACATGAAATAGTATCGAAATATTGGTAAAAATGAATATATTTACGTATTATCAAACTACATGGAAAACGTGAAAAAAGTCACTATTTTACCATATATGAGGATTTTAACTTCAAATCATAGGGCGAGGTTTCGTATTATTTAGATCCAAGAAAAGACATATGACAATGTTGTTTCCAATACAAATGATAAAAATCAATGTGTTTTCATTAGAATTTACTAAAATGTTCCTGATTTTCCGTTTATATTACCGATGGAAGATGTACACGAAAACCGCTCTATTCCGGCTGAAACGTCGATATATGCAATAAAAACAGAACTTCTCCCCTTTTCAATCTCTTTCTCAGTATTTTAACGAGAAACAAATAGTTGATTGAAAATAAAGTTTTTAAGGTTATTATCTAATCAATTATGTGTTTGCATCATTTTTACGTATATATAGTGAATTAATACCCATAAACTGAAAATTCACAAAAACGTGGAAAAACGGCAAAATATTGCCTAATTCGATGATATTTTGTTTAAATCACATAGAGAAAAAGGGGATGATAATCGTCAAAATATTGCTAAATTCGATGATTTTTCGTACGAAACAAAATGCAAGAAAACTTGCTTAAAATGCTATATTCTGCGACATTCTGAGATTTGAAAGCCAAATCACATATCGTGATACTACATGAAATAGTATCGAAATATTGGTAAAAATGAATATATTTACGTATTATCAAACTACATGGAAAACGTGAAAAAAAGTCACTATTTTACCATATATGAGGATTTTATGACAATGTTGATTTTAACGTCAAAATATTGCTAAATTCGATGATTTTTCGTACGAAACAAAATGCAAGAAAACTTGCTTAAAATGCTATATTATTCGACATTCTGAGATTTGAATTCCAAATCACATATCGTGATACTACATGAAGTAGTATCGAAATATTGGTAAAAACGAATATATTTACGTAAAATCACACTACATGGAAAACGTGAAAAAAGTCACTATTTTACCATATATGAGGATTTTAACTTCAAATCATAGAGCGAGGTTTCGTATTATTTAGATCCAAGAAAAGACATATGACAATGTTGTTTCCAATACAAATGATAAAAATCAATGTGTTTTCATTAGAATTAACTAAAATGTTTCTGATTTTCCGCTTATATTACTGATGGAAGATGTACACGAAAACCGCTCTATTCCGGCTGAAACGTCGATATATGCAATAAAAACAGAACTTCTCCCCTTTTCAATCTCTTACTCAATATTCTAACGAGAAACAAATAGTTGATTGAAAATGAAGTTTTTAAGGTTATTATCTAATCAATTATGTGTTTGCATCATTTTTACGTATATATAGTGAATTAATACCCATTAACTGAAAATTCACAAAAACGTGGAAAACGGCAAAATATTGCCTAATTCGATGATATTTTGTTTAAATCACATAGAGAAAAAGGGGATGATAATCGTCAAAATATTGCTAAATTCGATGATTTTTCGTACGAAACCAAATGCAAGAAAATTTGCTTAAAATGCTATATTCTGCGACATTCTGAGATTTGAAGGCCAAATCACATATCGTGATACTATATGAAATAGTATCGAAATATTGGTAAAAATGAATATATTTACGTATTATCAAACTACATGGAAAACGTGAAAAAAGTCACTATTTTACCATATATGAGGATTTTATGACAATGTTGATTTTAACGTCAAAATATTGCTAAATTCGATGATTTTTCGTACGAAACAAAATGCAAGAAAACTTGCTTAAAATGCTATATTATGCGACATTCTGAGATTTGAAGGCCAAATCACATATCGAGATACTACATGAAATAGTATCGAAATATTGGTAAAAATGAATATATTTACGTATTATCAAACTACATGGAAAACGTGAAAAAAGTCACTATTTTACCATATATGAGGATTTTAACTTCAAATCATAGAGCGAGGTTTCGTATTATTTAGATCCAAGAAAAGACATATGACAATGTTGTTTCCAATACAAATGATAAAAATCAATGTGTTTTCATTAGAATTTACTAAAATGTTCCTGATTTTCTGTTTATATTACCGATGGAAGATGTACAGGTAAAACCGCTCTATTCCGGCTGAAACGTCGATATATGCAATAAAAACAGAACTTCTCCCCTTTTCAATCTCTTGCTCAGTATTTTAACGAGAAACAAATAGTTGATTGAAAATGAAGTTTTTAAGGTTATTTTCTAATCAATTATGTGTTTGCATCATTTTTACGTATATATAGTGAATTAATACCCATAAACTGAAAATTCACAAAAACGTGGAAAAACGGTTAAATATTGCCTAATACGATGATATTTTGTTTAAATCACATAGAGGAAAAGGGGATGATGAACGTTAAAATATTGCTAAATTCGATGATTTTTCGTACAAAACAAAATGCAAGAAAACTTGCTTAAAATGCTATATTATTCGACATTCTGAGATTTGAAGGCCAAATCACATATCGTGATACTACATGAAGTAGTATCGAAATATTGGTAAAAACGAATATATTTACGTAAAATCACACTACATGGAAAACGTGAAAAAAGTCACTATTTTACCATATATGAGGATTTTAACTTCAAATCATAGAGCGAGGTTTCGTATTATTTAGATCCAAGAAAAGACATATGACAATGTTGTTTCCAATACAAATGATAAAAATCAATGTGTTTTCATTAGAATTAACTAAAATGTTTCTTATTTTCCGCTTATATTACTGATGGAAGATGTACACGAAAGCCGCTCTATTCCGGCTGAAACGTCGATATATGCAATAAAAACAGAACTTCTCCCCTTTTCAATCTCTTACTCAGTATTTTAACGAGAAACAAATAGTTGATTGAAAATGAAGTTTTTAAGGTTATTATCTAATCAATTATGTGTTTGCATCATTTTTACGTATATATAGTGAATTAATACCCATAAACTGAAAATTCACAAAAACGTGGAAAACGGCAAAATATTGCCTAATTCGATGATATTTTGTTTAAATCACATAGAGAAAAAGGGGATGATAATCGTCAAAATATTGCTAAATTCGATGATTTTTCGTACGAAACCAAATGCAAGAAAATTTGCTTAAAATGCTATATTCTGCGACATTCTGAGATTTGAAGGCCAAATCACATATCGTGATACTACATGAAATAGTATCGAAATATTGGTAAAAATGAATATATTTACGTATTATCAAACTACATGGAAAACGTGAAAAAAAGTCACTATTTTACCATATATGGGGATTTTATGACAATGTTGATTTTAACATCAAAATATTGCTAAATTCGATGATTTTTCGTACGAAACAAAATGCAAAAAAACTTGCTTAAAATGCTATATTATGCGACATTCTGAGATTTGAAGGCCAAATCACATATCGTGATACTCCATGAAATAGTATCGAAATATTGGTAAAAATGAATATATTTACGTATTATCAAACTACATGGAAAACGTGAAAAAAGTCACTATTTTACCATATATGAGGATTTTAACTTCAAATCATAGGGCGAGGTTTCGTATTATTTAGATCCAAGAAAAGACATATGACAATGTTGTTTCCAATACAAATGATAAAAATCAATGTGTTTTCATTAGAATTTACTAAAATGTTCCTGATTTTCCGTTTATATTACCGATGGAAGATGTACACGAAAACCGCTCTATTCCGGCTGAAACGTCGATATATGCAATAAAAACAGAACTTCTCCCCTTTTCAATCTCTTTCTCAGTATTTTAACGAGAAACAAATAGTTGATTGAAAATAAAGTTTTTAAGGTTATTATCTAATCAATTATGTGTTTGCATCATTTTTACGTATATATAGTGAATTAATACCCATAAACTGAAAATTCACAAAAACGTGGAAAAACGGCAAAATATTGCCTAATTCGATGATATTTTGTTTAAATCACATAGAGAAAAAGGGGATGATAATCGTCAAAATATTGCTAAATTCGATGATTTTTCGTACGAAACAAAATGCAAGAAAACTTGCTTAAAATGCTATATTCTGCGACATTCTGAGATTTGAAAGCCAAATCACATATCGTGATACTACATGAAATAGTATCGAAATATTGGTAAAAATGAATATATTTACGTATTATCAAACTACATGGAAAACGTGAAAAAAAGTCACTATTTTACCATATATGAGGATTTTATGACAATGTTGATTTTAACGTCAAAATATTGCTAAATTCGATGATTTTTCGTACGAAACAAAATGCAAGAAAACTTGCTTAAAATGCTATATTATTCGACATTCTGAGATTTGAATTCCAAATCACATATCGTGATACTACATGAAGTAGTATCGAAATATTGGTAAAAACGAATATATTTACGTAAAATCACACTACATGGAAAACGTGAAAAAAGTCACTATTTTACCATATATGAGGATTTTAACTTCAAATCATAGAGCGAGGTTTCGTATTATTTAGATCCAAGAAAAGACATATGACAATGTTGTTTCCAATACAAATGATAAAAATCAATGTGTTTTCATTAGAATTAACTAAAATGTTTCTGATTTTCCGCTTATATTACTGATGGAAGATGTACACGAAAACCGCTCTATTCCGGCTGAAACGTCGATATATGCAATAAAAACAGAACTTCTCCCCTTTTCAATCTCTTACTCAATATTCTAACGAGAAACAAATAGTTGATTGAAAATGAAGTTTTTAAGGTTATTATCTAATCAATTATGTGTTTGCATCATTTTTACGTATATATAGTGAATTAATACCCATTAACTGAAAATTCACAAAAACGTGGAAAACGGCAAAATATTGCCTAATTCGATGATATTTTGTTTAAATCACATAGAGGAAAAGGGGATGATGAACGTTAAAATATTGCTAAATTCGATGATTTTTCGTACGAAACAAAATGCAAGAAAACTTGCTTAAAATGCTATATTATTCGACATTCTGAGATTTGAAGGCCAAATCACATATCGTGATACTACATGAAATAGTATCGAAATATTGGTAAAAATGAATATATTTACGTATTATCAAACTACATGGAAAACGTGAAAAAAGTCACTATTTTACCATATATGAGGATTTTATGACAATGTTGATTTTAACGTCAAAATATTGCTAAATTCGATGATTTTTCGTACGAAACAAAATGCAAGAAAATTTGCTTAAAATGCTATATTCTGCGACATTCTGAGATTTGAAGGCCAAATCACATATCGTGATACTACATGAAATAGTATCGAATTATTGGTAAAAATGAATATATTTACGTATTATCAAACTACATGGAAAACGTGAAAAAAGTCACTATTTTACCATATATGAGGATTTTATGACAATGTTGATTTTAACGTCAAAATATTGCTAAATTCGATGATTTTTCGTACGAAACAAAATGCAAGAAAACTTGCTTAAAATGCTATATTATGCGACATTCTGAGATTTGAAGGCCAAATCACATATCGTGATACTACATGAAATAGTATCGAAATATTGGTAAAAATGAATATATTTACGTATTATCAAACTACATGGAAAACGTGAAAAAAGTCACTATTTTACCATATATGAGGATTTTAGCTTCAAATCATAGAGCGAGGTTTCGTATTATTTAGATCCAAGAAAAGACATATGACAATGTTGTTTCCAATACAAATGATAAAAATCAATGTGTTTTCATTAGAATTAGTTCCTGATTTTCCGTTTATATTACCGATGGAAGATGTACACGAAAACCGCTCTATTCCGGCTGAAACGTCGATATATGCAATAAAAACAGAACTTCTCCCCTTTTCAATCTCTTACTCAGTATTTTAACGAGAAACAAATAGTTGATTGAAAATGAAGTTTTTAAGGTTATTATCTAATCAATTATGTGTTTGCATCATTTTTACGTATATATAGTGAATTAATACCCATAAACTGAAAATTCACAAAAACGTGGAAAACGGCAAAATGTTGCCTAATTCGATGATATTTTGTTTAAATCACATAGAGAAAAAGGGGAAGATAATCGTCAAAATATTGCTAAATTCGATGATTTTTCGTACGAAACCAAATGCAAGAAAATTTGCTTAAAATGCTATATTATTCGACATTCTGAGATTTGAAGGCCAAATCACATATCGTGATACTACATGAAATAGTATCGAAATATTGGTAAAAATGAATATATTTACGTATTATCAAACTACATGGAAAACGTGAAAAAAGTCACTATTTTACCATATATGAGGATTTTAACTTCAAATCATAGAGCGAGGTTTCGTATTATTTACATCCAAGAAAAGACATATGACAATGTTGTGTCCAATACAAATGATAAAAATCAATGTGTTTTCATTAGAATTTACTAAAATGTTCCTGATTTTCCGTTTATATTACCGATGGAAGATGTACACGAAAACCGCTCTATTCCGGCTGAAACGTCGATATATGCAATAAAAACAGAACTTCTCCCCTTTTCAATCTCTTTCTCAGTATTTTAACGAGAAACAAATAGTTGATTGAAAATGAAGTTTTTAAGGTTATTATCTAATCAATTATGTGTTTGCATCATTTTTATGTATATATAGTGAATTAATACCCATAAACTGAAAATTCACAAAAACGTGGAAAAACGGCAAAATATTGCCTAATTCGATGATATTTTGTTTAAATCACATAGAGATAAAGGGGATGATAATCGTCAAAATATTGCTAAATTCGATGATTTTTCGTACGAAACCAAATGCAAGAAAATTTGCTTAAAATGCTATATTCTGCGACATTCTGAGATTTGAAGGCCAAATCACATATCGTGATACTACATGAAATAGTATCGAAATATTGGTAAAAATTAATATATTTACGTATTATCAAACTACATGGAAAACGTGAAAAAAGTCACTATTTTACCATATATGAGGATTTTAACTTCAAATCATAGAGCGAGGTTTCGTATTATTTAGATCCAAGAAAAGACATATGACAATGTTGTTTCCAATACAAATGATAAAAATCAATGTGTTTTCATTAGAATTTACTAAAATGTTCCTGATTTTCTGTTTATATTACCGATGGAAGATGTACAGGTAAAACCGCTCTATTCCGGCTGAAACGTCGATATATGCAATAAAAACAGAACTTCTCCCCTTTTCAATCTCTTACTCAGTATTTTAACGAGAAACAAATAGTTGATTGAAAATGAAGTTTTTAAGGTTATTTTCTAATCAATTATGTGTTTGCATCATTTTTACGTATATATAGTGAATTAATACCCATAAACTGAAAATTCACAAAAACGTGGAAAAACGGTTAAATATTGCCTAATACGATGATATTTTGTTTAAATCACATAGAGGAAAAGGGGATGATGAACGTTAAAATATTGCTAAATTCGATGATTTTTCGTACAAAACAAAATGCAAGAAAACTTGCTTAAAATGCTATATTATTCGACATTCTGAGATTTGAAGGCCAAATCACATATCGTGATACTACATGAAGTAGTATCGAAATATTGGTAAAAACGAATATATTTACGTAAAATCACACTACATGGAAAACGTGAAAAAAGTCACTATTTTACCATATATGAGGATTTTAACTTCAAATCATAGAGCGAGGTTTCGTATTATTTAGATCCAAGAAAAGACATATGACAATGTTGTTTCCAATACAAATGATAAAAATCAATGTGTTTTCATTAGAATTAACTAAAATGTTTCTTATTTTCCGCTTATATTACTGATGGAAGATGTACACGAAAGCCGCTCTATTCCGGCTGAAACGTCGATATATGCAATAAAAACAGAACTTCTCCCCTTTTCAATCTCTTACTCAGTATTTTAACGAGAAACAAATAGTTGATTGAAAATGAAGTTTTTAAGGTTATTATCTAATCAATTATGTGTTTGCATCATTTTTACGTATATATAGTGAATTAATACCCATAAACTGAAAATTCACAAAAACGTGGAAAACGGCAAAATATTGCCTAATTCGATGATATTTTGTTTAAATCACATAGAGAAAAAGGGGATGATAATCGTCAAAATATTGCTAAATTCGATGATTTTTCGTACGAAACCAAATGCAAGAAAATTTGCTTAAAATGCTATATTCTGCGACATTCTGAGATTTGAAGGCCAAATCACATATCGTGATACTACATGAAATAGTATCGAAATATTGGTAAAAATGAATATATTTACGTATTATCAAACTACATGGAAAACGTGAAAAAAAGTCACTATTTTACCATATATGGGGATTTTATGACAATGTTGATTTTAACGTCAAAATATTGCTAAATTCGATGATTTTTCGTACGAAACAAAATGCAAAAAAACTTGCTTAAAATGCTATATTATGCGACATTCTGAGATTTGAAGGCCAAATCACATATCGTGATACTACATGAAATAGTATCGAAATATTGGTAAAAATGAATATATTTACGTATTATCAAACTACATGGAAAACGTGAAAAAAGTCACTATTTTACCATATATGAGGATTTTAACTTCAAATCATAGAGCGAGGTTTCGTATTATTTAGATCCAAGAAAAGACATATGACAATGTTGTTTCCAATACAAATGATAAAAATCAATGTGTTTTCATTAGAATTTACTAAAATGTTCCTGATTTTCCGTTTATATTACCGATGGAAGATGTACACGAAAACCGCTCTATTCCGGCTGAAACGTCGATATATGCAATAAAAACAGAACTTCTCCCCTTTTCAATCTCTTTCTCAGTATTTTAACGAGAAACAAATAGTTGATTGAAAATAAAGTTTTTAAGGTTATTATCTAATCAATTATGTGTTTGCATCATTTTTACGTATATATAGTGAATTAATACCCATAAACTGAAAATTCACAAAAACGTGGAAAAACGGCAAAATATTGCCTAATTCGATGATATTTTGTTTAAATCACATAGAGAAAAAGGGGATGATAATCGTCAAAATATTGCTAAATTCGATGATTTTTCGTACGAAACAAAATGCAAGAAAACTTGCTTAAAATGCTATATTATGCGACATTCTGAGATTTGAAGGCCAAATCACATATCGTGATACTACATGAAATAGTATCGAAATATTGGTAAAAATGAATATATTTACGTATTATCAAACTACATGGAAAACGTGAAAAAAGTCACTATTTTACCATATATGAGGATTTTAACTTCAAATCATAGAGCGAGGTTTCGTATTATTTAGATCCAAGAAAAGACATATGACAATGTTGTTTCCAATACAAATGATAAAAATCAATGTGTTTTCATCAGAATTTACTAAAATGTTCCTGATTTTCCGTTTATATTACCGATGGAAGATGTACAGGTAAAACCGCTCTATTCCGGCTGAAACGTCGATATATGCAATAAAAACAGAACTTCTCCCCTTTTCAATCTCTTACTCAGTATTTTAGCGAGAAACAAATAGTTGATTGAAAATGAAGTTTTTAAGGTTATTATATAATCAATTATGTGTTTGCATCAATTTTACGTATATATAGTGAATTAATACCCATAAACTGAAAATTCACAAAAACGTGGAAAAACGGTTAAATATTTCCTAATACGATGATATTTTGTTTAAATCACATAGAGGAAAAGGGGATGATAAACGTCAAAATATTGCTAAATTCGATGATTTTTCGTACGAAACAAAATGCAAGAAAACTTGCTTAAAATGCTATATTATTCGACATTCTGAGATTTGAATTCCAAATCACATATCGTGATACTACATGAAGTAGTATCGAAATATTGGTAAAAACGAATATATTTACGTAAAATCACACTACATGGAAAACGTGAAAAAAGTCACTATCTTACCATATATGAGGATTTTAACTTCAAATCATAGAGCGAGGTTTCGTATTATTTAGATCCAAGAAAAGACATATGACAATGTTGTTTCCAATACAAATGATAAAAATCAATGTGTTTTCATTAGAATTAACTAAAATGTTTCTGATTTTCCGCTTATATTACTGATGGAAGATGTACACGAAAACCGCTCTATTCCGGCTGAAACGTCGATATATGCAATAAAAACAGAACTTCTCCCCTTTTCAATCTCTTACTCAATATTCTAACGAGAAACAAATAGTTGATTGAAAATGAAGTTTTTAAGGTTATTATCTAATCAATTATGTGTTTGCATCATTTTTACGTATATATAGTGAATTAATACCCATAAACTGAAAATTCACAAAAACGTGGAAAACGGCAAAATATTGCCTAATTCGATGATATTTTGTTTAAATCACATAGAGAAAAAGGGGATGATAATCGTCAAAATATTGCTAAATTCGATGATTTTTCGTACGAAACCAAATGCAAGAAAATTTGCTTAAAATGCTATATTCTGCGACATTCTGAGATTTGAAGGCCAAATCACATATCGTGATACTATATGAAATAGTATCGAAATATTGGTAAAAATGAATATATTTACGTATTATCAAACTACATGGAAAACGTGAAAAAAGTCACTATTTTACCATATATGAGGATTTTATGACAATGTTGATTTTAACGTCAAAATATTGCTAAATTCGATGATTTTTCGTACGAAACAAAATGCAAGAAAACTTGCTTAAAATGCTATATTATGCGACATTCTGAGATTTGAAGGCCAAATCACATATCGAGATACTACATGAAATAGTATCGAAATATTGGTAAAAATGAATATATTTACGTATTATCAAACTACATGGAAAACGTGAAAAAAGTCACTATTTTACCATATATGAGGATTTTAACTTCAAATCATAGAGCGAGGTTTCGTATTATTTAGATCCAAGAAAAGACATATGACAATGTTGTTTCCAATACAAATGATAAAAATCAATGTGTTTTCATTAGAATTTACTAAAATGTTCCTGATTTTCTGTTTATATTACCGATGGAAGATGTACAGGTAAAACCGCTCTATTCCGGCTGAAACGTCGATATATGCAATAAAAACAGAACTTCTCCCCTTTTCAATCTCTTGCTCAGTATTTTAACGAGAAACAAATAGTTGATTGAAAATGAAGTTTTTAAGGTTATTTTCTAATCAATTATGTGTTTGCATCATTTTTACGTATATATAGTGAATTAATACCCATAAACTGAAAATTCACAAAAACGTGGAAAAACGGTTAAATATTGCCTAATACGATGATATTTTGTTTAAATCACATAGAGGAAAAGGGGATGATGAACGTTAAAATATTGCTAAATTCGATGATTTTTCGTACGAAACAAAATGCAAGAAAACTTGCTTAAAATGCTATATTATTCGACATTCTGAGATTTGAAGGCCAAATCACATATCGTGATACTACATGAAGTAGTATCGAAATATTGGTAAAAACGAATATATTTACGTAAAATCACACTACATGGAAAACGTGAAAAAGTCACTATTTTACCATATATGAGGATTTTAACTTCAAATCATAGAGCGAGGTTTCGTATTATTTAGATCCAAGAAAAGACATATGACAATGTTGTTTCCAATACAAATGATAAAAATCAATGTGTTTTCATTAGAATTAACTAAAATGTTTCTGATTTTCCGCTTATATTACTGATGGAAGATGTACACGAAAACCGCTGTATTCCGGCTGAAACGTCGATATATGCAATAAAAACAGAACTTCTCCCCTTTTCAATCTCTTACTCAGTATTTTAACGAGAAACAAATAGTTGATTGAAAATGAAGTTTTTAAGGTTATTATCTAATCAATTATGTGTTTGCATCATTTTTACGTATATATAGTGAATTAATACCCATAAACTGAAAATTCACAAAAACGTGGAAAACGGCAAAATATTGCCTAATTCGATGATATTTTGTTTAAATCACATAGAGAAAAAGGGGATGATAATCGTCAAAATATTGCTAAATTCGATGATTTTTCGTACGAAACCAAATGCAAGAAAATTTGCTTAAAATGCTATATTCTGCGACATTCTGAGATTTGAAGGCCAAATCACATATCGTGATACTACATGAAATAGTATCGAAATATTGGTAAAAATGAATATATTTACGTATTATCAAACTACATGGAAAACGTGAAAAAAGTCACTATTTTACCATATATGAGGATTTTATGACAATGTTGATTTTAACGTCAAAATATTGCTAAATTCGATGATTTTTCGTACGAAACAAAATGCAAGAAAACTTGCTTAAAATGCTATATTATGCGACATTCTGAGATTTGAAGGCCAAATCACATATCGTGATACTACATGAAATAGTATCGAAATATTGGTAAAAATGAATATATTTACGTATTATCAAACTACATGGAAAACGTGAAAAAAGTCACTATTTTACCATATATGAGGATTTTAGCTTCAAATCATAGAGCGAAGTTTCGTATTATTTAGATCCAAGAAAAGACATATGACAATGTTGTTTCCAATACAAATGATAAAAATCAATGTGTTTTCATTAGAATTAGTTCCTGATTTTCCGTTTATATTACCGATGGAAGATGTACACGAAAACCGCTCTATTCCGGCTGAAACGTCGATATATGCAATAAAAACAGAACTTCTCCCCTTTTCAATCTCTTACTCAGTATTTTAACGAGAAACAAATAGTTGATTGAAAATGAAGTTTTTAAGGTTATTATCTAATCAATTATGTGTTTGCATCATTTTTACGTATATATAGTGAATTAATACCCATAAACTGAAAATTCACAAAAACGTGGAAAACGGCAAAATATTGCCTAATTCGATGATATTTTGTTTAAATCACATAGAGAAAAAGGGGAAGATAATCGTCAAAATATTGCTAAATTCGATGATTTTTCGTACGAAACCAAATGCAAGAAAATTTGCTTAAAATGCTATATTATTCGACATTCTGAGATTTGAAGGCCAAATCACATATCGTGATACTACATGAAATAGTATCGAAATATTGGTAAAAATGAATATATTTACGTATTATCAAACTACATGGAAAACGTGAAAAAAGTCACTATTTTACCATATATGAGGATTTTAACTTCAAATCATAGAGCGAGGTTTCGTATTATTTAGATCCAAGAAAAGACATATGACAATGTTGTGTCCAATACAAATGATAAAAATCAATGTGTTTTCATTAGAATTTACTAAAATGTTCCTGATTTTCCGTTTATATTACCGATGGAAGATGTAAACGAAAACCGCTCTATTCCGGCTGAAACGTCGATATATGCAATAAAAACAGAACTTAACCCCTTTTCAATCTCTTTCTCAGTATTTTAACGAGAAACAAATAGTTGATTGAAAATGAAGTTTTTAAGGTTATTATCTAATCAATTATGTGTTTGCATCATTTTTATGTATATATAGTGAATTAATACCCATAAACTGAAAATTCACAAAAACGTGGAAAAACGGTTAAATATTGCCTAATACGATGATATTTTGTTTAAATCACATAGAGGAAAAGGGGATGATAAACGTCAAAATATTGCTAAATTCGATGATTTTTCGTACGAAACAAAATGCAAGAAAACTTGCTTAAAATGCTATATTATTCGACATTCTGAGATTTGAATTCCAAATCACATATCGTGATACTACATGAAGTAGTATCGAAATATCGGTAAAAACGAATATATTTACGTAAAATCACACTACATGGAAAACGTGAAAAAAGTCACTATCTTACCATATATGAGGATTTTAACTTCAAATCATAGAGCGAGGTTTCGTATTATTTAGATCCAAGAAAAGACATATGACAATGTTGTTTCCAATACAAATGATAAAAATCAATGTGTTTTCATTAGAATTAACTAAAATGTTTCTGATTTTCCGCTTATATTACTGATGGAAGATGTACACGAAAACCGCTCTATTCCGGCTGAAACGTCGATATATGCAATAAAAACAGAACTTCTCCCCTTTTCAATCTCTTACTCAATATTCTAACGAGAAACAAATAGTTGATTGAAAATGAAGTTTTTAAGGTTATTATCTAATCAATTATGTGTTTGCATCATTTTTACGTATATATAGTGAATTAATACCCATAAACTGAAAATTCACAAAAACGTGGAAAACGGCAAAATATTGCCTAATTCGATGATATTTTGTTTAAATCACATAGAGAAAAAGGGGATGATAATCGTCAAAATATTGCTAAATTCGATGATTTTTCGTACGAAACCAAATGCAAGAAAAT
This sequence comes from Procambarus clarkii, assembly GCF_040958095.1. NCBI lineage: Eukaryota > Metazoa > Arthropoda > Malacostraca > Decapoda > Cambaridae > Procambarus > Procambarus clarkii. Next base: position 288,870 of record NW_027189194.1, read on the forward strand.
TTGCTTAAAATGCTATATTCTGCGACATTCTGAGATTTGAAGGCCAAATCACATATCGTGATACTATATGAAATAGTATCGAAATATTGGTAAAAATGAATATATTTACGTATTATCAAACTACATGGAAAACGTGAAAAAAATCACTATTTTACCATATATGAGGATTTTATGACAATGTTGATTTTAACGTCAAAATATTGCTAAATTCGATGATTTTTCGTACGAAACAAAATGCAAGAAAACTTGCTTAAAATGCTATATTATGCGACATTCTGAGATTTGAAGGCCAAATCACATATCGAGATACTACATGAAATAGTATCGAAATATTGGTAAAAATGAATATATTTACGTATTATCAAACTACATGGAAAACGTGAAAAAAGTCACTATTTTACCATATATGAGGATTTTAACTTCAAATCATAGAGCGAGGTTTCGTATTATTTAGATCCAAGAAAAGACATATGACAATGTTGTTTCCAATACAAATGATAAAAATCAATGTGTTTTCATTAGAATTTACTAAAATGTTCCTGATTTTCTGTTTATATTACCGATGGAAGATGTACAGGTAAAACCGCTCTATTCCGGCTGAAACGTCGATATATGCAATAAAAACAGAACTTCTCCCCTTTTCAATCTCTTGCTCAGTATTTTAACGAGAAACAAATAGTTGATTGAAAATGAAGTTTTTAAGGTTATTTTCTAATCAATTATGTGTTTGCATCATTTTTACGTATATATAGTGAATTAATACCCATAAACTGAAAATTCACAAAAACGTGGAAAAACGGTTAAATATTGCCTAATACGATGATATTTTGTTTAAATCACATAGAGGAAAAGGGGATGATGAACGTTAAAATATTGCTAAATTCGATGATTTTTCGTACGAAACAAAATGCAAGAAAACTTGCTTAAAATGCTATATTATTCGACATTCTGAGATTTGAAGGCCAAATCACATATCGTGATACTACATGAAGTAGTATCGAAATATTGGTAAAAACGAATATATTTACGTAAAATCACACTACATGGAAAACGTGAAAAAGTCACTATTTTACCATATATGAGGATTTTAACTTCAAATCATAGAGCGAGGTTTCGTATTATTTAGATCCAAGAAAAGACATATGACAATGTTGTTTCCAATACAAATGATAAAAATCAATGTGTTTTCATTAGAATTAACTAAAATGTTTCTGATTTTCCGCTTATATTACTGATGGAAGATGTACACGAAAACCGCTCTATTCCGGCTGAAACGTCGATATATGCAATAAAAACAGAACTTCTCCCCTTTTCAATCTCTTACTCAATATTCTAACGAGAAACAAATAGTTGATTGAAAATGAAGTTTTTAAGGTTATTATCTAATCAATTATGTGTTTGCATCATTTTTACGTATATATAGTGAATTAATACCCATAAACTGAAAATTCACAAAAACGTGGAAAACGGCAAAATATTGCCTAATTCGATGATATTTTGTTTAAATCACATAGAGAAAAAGGGGATGATAATCGTCAAAATATTGCTAAATTCGATGATTTTTCGTACGAAACCAAATGCAAGAAAATTTGCTTAAAATGCTATATTCTGCGACATTCTGAGATTTGAAGGCCAAATCACATATCGTGATACTATATGAAATAGTATCGAAATATTGGTAAAAATGAATATATTTACGTATTATCAAACTACATGGAAAACGTGAAAAAAGTCACTATTTTACCATATATGAGGATTTTATGACAATGTTGATTTTAACGTCAAAATATTGCTAAATTCGATGATTTTTCGTACGAAACAAAATGCAAGAAAACTTGCTTAAAATGCTATATTATGCGACATTCTGAGATTTGAAGGCCAAATCACATATCGAGATACTACATGAAATAGTATCGAAATATTGGTAAAAATGAATATATTTACGTATTATCAAACTACATGGAAAACGTGAAAAAAGTCACTATTTTACCATATATGAGGATTTTAACTTCAAATCATAGAGCGAGGTTTCGTATTATTTAGATCCAAGAAAAGACATATGACAATGTTGTTTCCAATACAAATGATAAAAATCAATGTGTTTTCATTAGAATTTACTAAAATGTTCCTGATTTTCTGTTTATATTACCGATGGAAGATGTACAGGTAAAACCGCTCTATTCCGGCTGAAACGTCGATATATGCAATAAAAACAGAACTTCTCCCCTTTTCAATCTCTTGCTCAGTATTTTAACGAGAAACAAATAGTTGATTGAAAATGAAGTTTTTAAGGTTATTATCTAATCAATTATGTGTTTGCATCATTTTTACGTATATATAGTGAATTAATACCCATAAACTGAAAATTCACAAAAACGTGGAAAAACGGTTAAATATTGCCTAATACGATGATATTTTGTTTAAATCACATAGAGGAAAAGGGGATGATGAACGTTAAAATATTGCTAAATTCGATGATTTTTCGTACGAAACAAAATGCAAGAAAACTTGCTTAAAATGCTATATTATTCGACATTCTGAGATTTGAAGGCCAAATCACATATCGTGATACTACATGAAGTAGTATCGAAATATTGGTAAAAACGAATATATTTACGTAAAATCACACTACATGGAAAACGTGAAAAAGTCACTATTTTACCATATATGAGGATTTTAACTTCAAATCATAGAGCGAGGTTTCGTATTATTTAGATCCAAGAAAAGACATATGACAATGTTGTTTCCAATACAAATGATAAAAATCAATGTGTTTTCATTAGAATTAACTAAAATGTTTCTGATTTTCCGCTTATATTACTGATGGAAGATGTACACGAAAACCGCTGTATTCCGGCTGAAACGTCGATATATGCAATAAAAACAGAACTTCTCCCCTTTTCAATCTCTTACTCAGTATTTTAACGAGAAACAAATAGTTGATTGAAAATGAAGTTTTTAAGGTTATTATCTAATCAATTATGTGTTTGCATCATTTTTACGTATATATAGTGAATTAATACCCATAAACTGAAAATTCACAAAAACGTGGAAAACGGCAAAATATTGCCTAATTCGATGATATTTTGTTTAAATCACATAGAGAAAAAGGGGATGATAATCGTCAAAATATTGCTAAATTCGATGATTTTTCGTACGAAACCAAATGCAAGAAAATTTGCTTAAAATGCTATATTCTGCGACATTCTGAGATTTGAAGGCCAAATCACATATCGTGATACTACATGAAATAGTATCGAAATATTGGTAAAAATGAATATATTTACGTATTATCAAACTACATGGAAAACGTGAAAAAAGTCACTATTTTACCATATATGAGGATTTTATGACAATGTTGATTTTAACGTCAAAATATTGCTAAATTCGATGATTTTTCGTACGAAACAAAATGCAAGAAAACTTGCTTAAAATGCTATATTATGCGACATTCTGAGATTTGAAGGCCAAATCACATATCGTGATACTACATGAAATAGTATCGAAATATTGGTAAAAATGAATATATTTACGTATTATCAAACTACATGGAAAACGTGAAAAAAGTCACTATTTTACCATATATGAGGATTTTAGCTTCAAATCATAGAGCGAGGTTTCGTATTATTTAGATCCAAGAAAAGACATATGACAATGTTGTTTCCAATACAAATGATAAAAATCAATGTGTTTTCATTAGAATTAGTTCCTGATTTTCCGTTTATATTACCGATGGAAGATGTACACGAAAACCGCTCTATTCCGGCTGAAACGTCGATATATGCAATAAAAACAGAACTTCTCCCCTTTTCAATCTCTTACTCAGTATTTTAACGAGAAACAAATAGTTGATTGAAAATGAAGTTTTTAAGGTTATTATCTAATCAATTATGTGTTTGCATCATTTTTACGTATATATAGTGAATTAATACCCATAAACTGAAAATTCACAAAAACGTGGAAAACGGCAAAATATTGCCTAATTCGATGATATTTTGTTTAAATCACATAGAGAAAAAGGGGAAGATAATCGTCAAAATATTGCTAAATTCGATGATTTTTCGTACGAAACCAAATGCAAGAAAATTTGCTTAAAATGCTATATTATTCGACATTCTGAGATTTGAAGGCCAAATCACATATCGTGATACTACATGAAATAGTATCGAAATATTGGTAAAAATGAATATATTTACGTATTATCAAACTACATGGAAAACGTGAAAAAAGTCACTATTTTACCATATATGAGGATTTTAACTTCAAATCATAGAGCGAGGTTTCGTATTATTTAGATCCAAGAAAAGACATATGACAATGTTGTGTCCAATACAAATGATAAAAATCAATGTGTTTTCATTAGAATTTACTAAAATGTTCCTGATTTTCCGTTTATATTACCGATGGAAGATGTACAGGTAAAACCGCTTTATTCCGGCTGAAACGTCGATATATGCAATAAAAACAGAACTTCTCCCCTTTTCAATCTCTTACTCAGTATTTAAGCGAGAAACAAATAGTTGATTGAAAATGAAGTTTTTAAGGTTATTATATAATCAATTATGTGTTTGCATCAATTTTACGTATATATAGTGAATTAATACCCATAAACTGAAAATTCACAAAAACGTGGAAAAACGGTTAAATATTGCCTAATACGATGATATTTTGTTTAAATCACATAGAGGAAAAGGGGATGATAAACGTCAAAATATTGCTAAATTCGATGATTTTTCGTACGAAACAAAATGCAAGAAAACTTGCTTAAAATGCTATATTATTCGACATTCTGAGATTTGAATTCCAAATCACATATCGTGATACTACATGAAGTAGTATCGAAATATTGGTAAAAACGAATATATTTACGTAAAATCACACTACATGGAAAACGTGAAAAAAGTCACTATTTTACCATATATGAGGATTTTAACTTCAAATCATAGAGCGAGGTTTCGTATTATTTAGATCCAAGAAAAGACATATGACAATGTTGTTTCCAATACAAATGATAAAAATCAATGTGTTTTCATTAGAATTAACTAAAATGTTTCTGATTTTCCGCTTATATTACTGATGGAAGATGTACACGAAAACCGCTCTATTCCGGCTGAAACGTCGATATATGCAATAAAAACAGAACTTCTCCCCTTTTCAATCTCTTACTCAGTATTCTAACGAGAAACAAATAGTTGATTGAAAATGAAGTTTTTAAGGTTATTATCTAATCAATTATGTGTTTGCATCATTTTTACGTATATATAGTGAATTAATACCCATTAACTGAAAATTCACAAAAACGTGGAAAACGGCAAAATATTGCCTAATTCGATGATATTTTGTTTAAATCACATAGAGAAAAAGGGGATGATAATCGTCAAAATATTGCTAAATTCGATGATTTTTCGTACGAAACCAAATGCAAGAAAATTTGCTTAAAATGCTATATTCTGCGACATTCTGAGATTTGAAGGCCAAATCACATATCGTGATACTACATGAAATAGTATCGAAATATTGGTAAAAATGAATATATTTACGTATTATCAAACTACATGGAAAACTTGAAAAAAGTCACTATTTTACCATATATGAGGATTTTATGACAATGTTGATTTTAACGTCAAAATATTGCTAAATTCGATGATTTTTCATACGAAACAAAATGCAAGAAAACTTGCTTAAAATGCTATATTATGCGACATTCTGAGATTTGACGGTCAAATCACATATCGAGATACTACATGAAATAGTATCGAAATATTGGTAAAAATGAATATATTTACGTATTATCAAACTACATGGAAAACGTGAAAATTCACTATTTTACCATATATGAGGATTTTAACTTCAAATCATAGAGCGAGGTTTCGTATTATTTAGATCCAAGAAAAGACATATGACAATGTTGTTTCCAATACAAATGATAAAAATCAATGTGATACTACATATCGTGATACTACATGAAATAGTATCGAAATATTGGTAAAAATGAATATATTTACGTATTATCAAACTACATGGAAAACGTGAAAAAAGTCACTATTTTACCATATATGAGGATTTTAACTTCAAATCATAGAGCGAGGTTTCGTATTATTTAGATCCAAGAAAAGACATATGACAATGTTGTGTCCAATACAAATGATAAAAATCAATGTGTTTTCATTAGAATTAACTAAAATGTTCCTGATTTTCCGTTTATATTACCGATGGAAGATGTACACGAAAACCGCTCTATTCCGGCTGAAACGTCGATATATGCAATAAAAACAGAACTTCTCCCCTTTTCAATCTCTTACTCAGTATTTTAACGAGAAACAAATAGTTGATTGAAAATGAAGTTTTTAAGGTTATTATCTAATCAATTATGTGTTTGCTTCATTTTTACGTATATATAGTGAATTAATACCCATAAACTGAAAATTCACAAAAACGTGGAAAAACGGTTACATATTGCCTAATACGATATTTTGTTTAAATCACATAGAGGAAAAGGGGATGATAAACGTCAAAATATTGCTAAATTCGATGATTTTTCGTACGAAACAAAATGCAAGAAAACTTGCTTAAAATGCTATATTATTCGACATTCTGAGATTTGAAGGCCAAATCACATATCGTGATACTACATGAAGTAGTATCGAAATATTGGTAAAAACGAATATATTTACGTAAAATCACACTACATGGAAAACGTGAAAAAAGTCACTATTTTACCATATATGAGGATTTTAACTTCAAATCATAGAGCGAGGTTTCGTATTATTTAGATCCAAGAAAAGACATATGAATATGTTGTTTCCAATACAAATGATAAAAATCAATGTGTTTTCATTAGAATTAACTAAAATGTTTCTGATTTTCTGCTTATATTACTGATGGAAGATGTACACGAAAACCGCTCTATTCCGGCTGAAACGTCGATATATTCAATAAAAACAGAACTTCTCCCCTTTTCAATCTCTTACTCAGTATTTTAACGAGAAACAAATAGTTGATTGAAAATGAAGTTTTTAAGGTTATTATCTAATCAATTATGTGTTTGCATCATTTTTACGTATATATAGTGAATTAATACCCATAAACTGAAATTTCACAAAAACGTGGAAAAACGGCAAAATATTGCCTAATTCGATGATATTTTGTTTAAATCACATAGAGAAAAAGGGGATGATAATCGTCAAAATATTGCTAAATTCGATGATTTTTCGTACGAAACCAAATGCAAGAAAATTTGCTTAAAATGCTATATTCTGCGACATTCTGAGATTTGAAGGCCAAATCACATATCGTGATACTACATGAAATAGTATCGAAATATTGGTAAAAATGAATATATTTACGTATTATCAAACTACATGGAAAACGTGAAAAAAGTCACTATTTTACCATATATGAGGATTTTATGACAATGTTGATTTTAACGTCAAAATATTGCTAAATTCGATGATTTTTCGTACGAAACAAAATGCAAGAAAACTTGCTTAAAATGCTATATTATGCGACATTCTGAGATTTGAAGGCCAAATCACATATCGAGATACTACATGAAATAGTATCGAAATATTGGTAAAAATGAATATATTTACGTATTATCAAACTACATGGAAAACGTGAAAAAAGTCACTATTTTACCATATATGAGGATTTTAACTTCAAATCATAGAGCGAGGTTTCGTATTATTTAGATCCAAGAAAAGACATATGACAATGTTGTTTCCAATACAAATGATAAAAATCAATGTGTTTTCATTAGAATTTACTAAAATGTTCCTGATTTTCCGTTTATATTACCGATGGAAGATGTACACGAAAACCGCTCTATTCCGGCTGAAACGTCGATATATGCAATAAAAACAGAACTTCTCCCCTTTTCAATCTCTTTCTCAGTATTTTAACGAGAAACAAATAGTTGATTGAAAATGAAGTTTTTAAGGTTATTATCTAATCAATTATGTGTTTGCATCATTTTTATGTATATATAGTGAATTAATACCCATAAACTGAAAATTCACAAAAACGTGGAAAAACGGCAAAATATTGCCTAATTCGATGATATTTTGTTTAAATCACATAGAGATAAAGGGGATGATAATCGTCAAAATATTGCTAAATTCGATGATTTTTCGTACGAAACCAAATGCAAGAAAATTTGCTTAAAATGCTATATTCTGCGACATTCTGAGATTTGAAGGCCAAATCACATATCGTGATACTACATGAAATAGTATCGAAATATTGGTAAAAATTAATATATTTACGTATTATCAAACTACATGGAAAACGTGAAAAAAGTCACTATTTTACCATATATGAGGATTTTAACTTCAAATCATATAGCGAGGTTTCGTATTATTTAGATCCAAGAAAAGACATATGACAATGTTGTTTCCAATACAAATGATAAAAATCAATGTGTTTTCATTAGAATTTACTAAAATGTTCCTGATTTTCCGTTTATATTACCGATGGAAGATGTACAGGTAAAACCGCTCTATTCCGGCTGAAACGTCGATATATGCAATAAAAACAGAACTTCTCCCCTTTTAAATCTCTTACTCAGTATTTTAGCGAGAAACAAATAGTTGATTGAAAATGAAGTTTTTAAGGTTATTATCTAATCAATTATGTGTTTGCATCATTTTTATGTATATATAGTGAATTAATACCCATAAACTGAAAATTCACAAAAACGTGGAAAAACGGCAAAATATTGCCTAATTCGATGATATTTTGTTTAAATCACATAGAGATAAAGGGGATGATAATCGTCAAAATATTGCTAAATTCGATGATTTTTCGTACGAAACCAAATGCAAGAAAATTTGCTTAAAATGCTATATTCTGCGACATTCTGAGATTTGAAGGCCAAATCACATATCGTGATACTACATGAAATAGTATCGAAATATTGGTAAAAATTAATATATTTACGTATTATCAAACTACATGGAAAACGTGAAAAAAGTCACTATTTTACCATATATGAGGATTTTAACTTCAAATCATATAGCGAGGTTTCGTATTATTTAGATCCAAGAAAAGACATATGACAATGTTGTTTCCAATACAAATGATAAAAATCAATGTGTTTTCATTAGAATTTACTAAAATGTTCCTGATTTTCCGTTTATATTACCGATGGAAGATGTACAGGTAAAACCGCTCTATTCCGGCTGAAACGTCGATATATGCAATAAAAACAGAACTTCTCCCCTTTTCAATCTCTTACTCAGTATTTTAGCGAGAAACAAATAGTTGATTGAAAATGAAGTTTTTAAGGTTATTATATAATCAATTATGTGTTTGCATCAATTTTACGTATATATAGTGAATTAATACCCATAAACTGAAAATTCACAAAAACGTGGAAAAACGGTTAAATATTGCCTAATACGATGATATTTTGTTTAAATCACATAGAGGAAAAGGGGATGATAAACGTCAAAATATTGCTAAATTCGATGATTTTTCGTACGAAACAAAATGCAAGAAAACTTGCTTAAAATGCTATATTATTCGACATTCTGAGATTTGAATTCCAAATCACATATCGTGATACTACATGAAGTAGTATCGAAATATTGGTAAAAACGAATATATTTACGTAAAATCACACTACATGGAAAACGTGAAAAAAGTCACTATTTTACCATATATGAGGATTTTAACTTCAAATCATAGAGCGAGGTTTCGTATAATTTAGATCCAAGAAAAGACATATGACAATGTTGTTTCCAATACAAATGATAAAAATCAATGTGTTTTCATTAGAATTAACTAAAATGTTTCTGATTTTCCGCTTATATTACTGATGGAAGATGTACACGAAAACCGCTCTATTCCGGCTGAAACGTCGATATATGCAATAAAAACAGAACTTCTCCCCTTTTCAATCTCTTACTCAGTATTCTAACGAGAAACAAATAGTTGATTGAAAATGAAGTTTTTAAGGTTATTATCTAATCAATTATGTGTTTGCATCATTTTTACGTATATATAGTGAATTATTACCCATTAACTGAAAATTCACAAAAACGTGGAAAACGGCAAAATATTGCCTAATTCGATGATATTTTGTTTAAATCACATAGAGAAAAAGGGGATGATAATCGTCAAAATATTGCTAAATTCGATGATTTTTCGTACGAAACCAAATGCAAGAAAATTTGCTTAAAATGCTATATTCTGCGACATTCTGAGATTTGAAGGCCAAATCACATATCGTGATACTACATGAAATAGTATCGAAATATTGGTAAAAATGAATATATTTACGTATTATCAAACTACATGGAAAACGTGAAAAAAGTCACTATTTTACCATATATGAGGATTTTATGACAATGTTGATTTTAACGTCAAAATATTGCTAAATTCGATGATTTTTCGTACGAAACAAAATGCAAGAAAACTTGCTTAAAATGCTATATTATGCGACATTCTGAGATTTGACGGTCAAATCACATATCGAGATACTACATGAAATAGTATCGAAATATTGGTAAAAATGAATATATTTACGTATTATCAAACTACATGGAAAACGTGAAAATTCACTATTTTACCATATATGAGGATTTTAACTTCAAATCATAGAGCGAGGTTTCGTATTATTTAGATCCAAGAAAAGACATATGACAATGTTGTTTCCAATACAAATGATAAAAATCAATGTGATACTACATATCGTGATACTACATGAAATAGTATCGAAATATTGGTAAAAATGAATATATTTACGTATTATCAAACTACATGGAAAACGTGAAAAGTCACTATTTTACCATATATGAGGATTTTAACTTCAAATCATAGAGCGAGGTTTCGTATTATTTAGATCCAAGAAAAGACATATGACAATGTTGTGTCCAATACAAATGATAAAAATCAATGTGTTTTCATTAGAATTAACTAAAATGTTCCTGATTTTCCGTTTATATTACCGATGGAAGATGTACACGAAAACCGCTCTATTCCGGCTGAAACGTCGATATATGCAATAAAAACAGAACTTCTCCCCTTTTCAATCTCTTACTCAGTATTTTAACGAGAAACAAATAGTTGATTGAAAATGAAGTTTTTAAGGTTATTATCTAATCAATTATGTGTTTGCTTCATTTTTACG